>NW_025920112.1:4451702-4538501 GCF_902686445.1 Sciurus carolinensis
AGGTGTGGTTTCCAGAATTTGCGGGTCTGCTGTGGTGACCTACTAGAGAAAAATGACTTAACTCCACCCCAATCTGTTTCTCACAGAAGAAGGTCCTCAAGGTCCCCCTTTGATCTGTACCATCATCCATTTATTAGCAAAATATGGCCTTTGGTCTTTGGACTTGGTTATTCAACTTAGCATGTTATGCTCCAATTCCATCCATTAACCAGGAAATGCCACAATTTTATTCTTCTTTATGGCTAAGCAATATTCCATTGTGTATATGTACCACAGTTTCCTTATTCATTCATCATTTGAAGGGCCTTTAATTGTGTTGGTTCCACAATCTAGATATTGTGAATTGAGCAATAATGATCATTGATGTGCTGTGTAAGTGTAGTATGCTGATTTTAAGTACTTTGGGTATAAACTGAGGAGTTGGATAGCTGGGTCAAATGGTGGGTCCATTCCCATGTTTTCTGAGGAATCTCCATTCTGTTTTCCAGAGTGGTTGTACCAGTTTGCAACTCCACCAGCAATGTATGAGTGTGCCTTTTCCCCCACACCAACACTTATTATTTCTTGTGCTCTTGAAAATATCCATTCTAATTGGAGTCAGATGAAATCCTAAGATGGTTTTAATTTGCATTTTCTAATTACTAGAGATGATGAGCACTTTTAATATATTTATTGATCACCTGTATATCTTCTTCTGTGAAGAGTCTATCCAGTCCTTGGTTCATTTATTGATTGTGTTCTTTGTAGTTTTGGGGTAAAGTTTTCTAAGTTCTTTATATATTTTGGAGATCAGCGCTCTGTCTGAAGTGTGTGGAAAAGATTTTCTCCCACTCTGTGAGCTCTCTTTTCACATTGTTGATTGATTCCTGTGCTGAGAAAAACTATTTAGTTTGAATACCTCCCATTTGTTTATTCTTGCTTTTATTTCTTATGCTCTGGGGGTCTTCTTAAGGAAATCTGGTCCTAAACCTACATGATGAAGATTTGGGCCTGCCTACAATTTTTTCTATTTGGTGAAGACTTTCAATTATAATTCCTAGATCCTCTATCCATTTTGAGTTGAGTTTTGTGCAGGGTGAGAGATAGGGGTTTAATTTCATTTTACTGCATATGGATTTCCAGTTTTCCTAGCACCAATTGTTGAAGAGGCTATCTCTTTTCCATTGTATGCTTTCGGGACTTTTTTCTGGTGTGAGATAACTGTACTTATGTGGGTTCATCTCTGTGTCTTCTATTCTGTACCATTAGTGTACTGGTCTGTTTTGATGCCAATACCATGCATTCTGTTACTATTGCTCTGTAGTATAGTTTAAGTTCTGGTACTGTGATGATACCTCCTGTACTAATATTCCTGCTCAGGGTCACTTTGGCTATTCTGAGTCTTTTGTTTCTTCAAGTTAAATTTAATGTTTATTTTCTCTCTTTCTTTGAGTAAATCATTGGAATTACAATTGGAATTGGATTAAATCTTTATTGCATCTTTGGAAGTATGGTCATTTCGATAATATTAATCTTCTTATACAAGAACACATGAGATCTTTCCATTTTATCAGGTTTTCTTAAATTTCTTTCTTTAGTGTTCTGTAATTTTCATTGTAGAGGTCTTTCACCTCTTCTGTTAGATTGATTCACAAGTATTTCATTTTTTTAGAGGTTATTGTGAATGGAATTGTTTTCATTTCTCTTTCAGAGGATTCATAGTTTATGAATAGAAAAGCATTAGATTTATGTGTGTTGATATAATATCCTCCTATTTTTCTAAATTCACTTATTAGCTCTAGATTTTTTCTGGTGGAGTTTTTGAATCCTCAATATATAAATTCATGAAATAAGCAAATAGTGATAAGCTTGCGTACTTCTTTCTCTATTCATATCCCATTAATTTCTTGAGTATGTCTAATTGTTCTGGCTAGTATTTCACACAAAATGTTGAATAGAATTGGTGAAAAGAGGACGTCCCTGTCTTGTTACAGTTTTTAGGGAGAATGCTTTCAGTTTTTCTCCAGTAAGAATGTTGTTGGACCTGGGTTAGCATAAATAACCTTTAAAATGTTGAGGTATGTTCTCACTATCCCTAATTTTTCTAGTGTTTTGAACATGAAATTGTACTGTATTTTGTCAAAATGCTTTCTCTACATCTGTTGAAAAACACATATGCTTCTTAACCTTAAATCTATTAATGTGATTAATTTTATTTATTGATTTCTGAATGTTGAACCAATGTGGCCTCTCTGGTATGAACCCCAGTTGTTCGTGGTGCACTCTGTTCTTGATATTTTTCGTATGCCATTTGGCTGAATTTTGTTAAGGATTTTTGTGTCTGTGTTTATCAGAGATATTGGTCTAAATTTTTTTTTCAACTATGTCTCTTTGTCTTCTTTGTGTATCAGAGTGACATAGAATGAATTTGGAAGGTTCCCTCCTTTTCTATTTCTTGGAATATTTTGAAGTATTGCTATCATTTCGTCTTTGAAAGTCTTATAGAATTTAGCCGGGAATCTGTCTAGTTCCAGACTTTTCTTGGTTGGTGGGCTTTTGATGTCTTCTGCTATTTCATTGCTTGAAATTGATCTGTTTTAATTGTATATGTCCTCCTGGCTCAGTTTGGGAGGATAGTATGTCTCTAGAAATTTGTCGATGTCTTGAAGATTTTCTATTTTGTTGGAGTATAGATTTTCAGTAGTTTCTAATTATGTTATGTATTTCAATGGTGTTTGTTGTGATATTTCCTTTTTCATCACAAATTTTAGTAATTTGTGTGTTCTTTCACATTCTCTTTGTTAGGGTAGGCCAAGGATTTATTTATAACATTTACTTTTTCAAAGAACCAACTTTTTGTTTTGTCAATTTTCTAATTTGTGTCTCTTGCTTCAATTTCATTGATGTCAGCTCTGATTTTAATTATTTAATTAGTCTTCTACTCCTTTTGATGTTGTTTTGTTCCTCAATTTCTAGGACTTTGAGATGTAATGTTAATTTATTTGTTGAGTTTTCATTCCTTTCCTGAATGTACTCCAGCAATGAATTTTCCTCTTAGTTCTGCTTTCATATTCTCTGAAAGATTTTGATATATTGTATCTTGTTCTTATTTAACTCTAAGAATTATTTTATCTCCTTCTTGATGTTTTTTGTTATACATGCTTCATTGAATAACCTATTTTCTAGTCTCCAGGTTTTTCAGTCATTTCTAGTTTTTTTTTATTTTATAATTTTTTTCTAATTTCATTCCATTATATCTGATAGAATATAAGGTAATATGTACATTTTTCATTTACTAATAGCTACCTTGTGGCATAGCATATTGTCTATTGGATAAGGATGCAAGAGCTCCTGAGAAGAAAATTTATTTGCTCAATGATGAATGAAATGCTCTGTATATGTCCATTAAGTCTAAACCATTGATTGTATTATTTAATTCTAGAGTTTCTTTGATCAGATTTTGTTTGGATGATCTATCCAGTGGTGAGAGTGGTGTGTTAAAATCACCAAATATTATTGTGTTGTGTCTAATTTTTTCCCTGGAATTACGAAGAATTTGTTTGATGTACATGGATGCACCATTGTGTGGGGCATAAATATATATGATTATTATGTCTTGCTGGTTTATGGTTCCCCTAAGCAGCATGAAATATCATTTTTTATCTCTTCTGCCTAACTTAGGCTTGAAGTTCACTTTATTTGATGTGAGAATGGATACCCCTGCTTTTTTATTGCTGGGTCTTTCTTTTTAATCCATTCTGCCACTCTATGCCTTTTGATTGATGAGTTTAGGCCATTTACATCCATGGTTATTTTTGAGATAGGATTTGTATTCCTGGTCATTTTGACTTATTTTCAGTAATTAATTTGACTTGGTTTCTCCTTTGATTGGCTTTTTCTTTAGGGTTGTTCCTCACTTTGCTGGCCTACATTGTTGTTCTTCATCTCCTCTTCATGGAATATTTTGCTGAGAATGTTCTGTAGTTCAGGTTTTCTATTTGTAAATTAGTTTTTCTTTTGTTTCTCAAGGAAGGATTTTATTTCACATTCAATTCTGAAGTTTTTTTTTTCTGGGTATAAGTTTCCTGGTTAGTATCCATGTTCTTTCAGAGCTTGGAATATGTTGTTTCTGATGATCTTTGCTTTTTGGGTCTGGGAAAAGAAATCTGCTGATATCCATATTGGTTTCCCCCTCTATGTAATCTGATGTTTTTCTCTCACAGTCTTTAATATTCGTCTTTATTTTGGATATTAGGCATTTTCATTACAATATGCCTTGGTGTGGATCTGTTGTAATTTTGTACATTTGGAGTTCTCTGTGACTCTAGTAGCTGATTTTCCATTTCATTGTTCAGGTTTGGGAAATTTTCTGATATTATTTTATTGAATAGGTTGTTCATTCCTTTGGTTTGTATTTCTGTGCCCTCCTCAATCCTGATAATTCATAAATTTAGACTTTTCATTATATCCCACAATTCTGGGAGGTTCCAAACATGATTTCTTACCATCTTCTCAGTTTGGCCAAATTTATTTTCAATATTAAATATTTTGTCTTCATTGTCTGAAATTCTGTCTTCCAAATGATGTAGTCTGTTGGTGATTCTTTCCATTGAGTATTTTATTTGGTTTGTGTCTCTTTCATTTTAAGGGTTTCCATTGGTGTTCTTTTTCAAAATCTCTATGTCTTTATTAAAATGATCTTTTGCTTCAGGAATCCTTTTATTTATGTATAATCTGAATTCCTTTTGTGACATTTCTTCTACCATGCTTTCATTATATTCTATTAATATAGAATCTTTGTAACATTTTCTTTCACTGTTTTTTTTTTCATTTGTTTCTTTATATTCTCCTCTAGCAGTACAGAATTGGAGTCTTGTAGTTTCCCTCCCTCATAGGGTTATATTGAACATGCAGATTTTCAAAACCTGTTCCTTGAGGGGCAGATCAATATTATCAGCACCCAGTACAGACAACATGCAACTCTAAACCTAATAGCCCCTATGAAGACATTTACAATATTGTCATAATAAGCACAGAGGAAGAGTTCAATTACTACCTAGAGTAGAACAAGTAGATTTGCAAGGAGGTCTACAATTTCTAATGGTGGGCAAAGAGTATGGGGGGTTTAGGATGTACATGTTAATGGGATAAGAAAAGAGTATATAGATGTACTAGATTATAGGAAGAATGAAAGCAGAATCAAAAGAAGTTGTTTGTTACCATGAGAAAAAGGAGAAAGATACTCTGAGGAAACAGGTAAGCAAAATGAAATTAGAGTGAGAAAAATGAAGAAATAAAACATTAAAAATTGAAACAGGAGGAAAAAAAATCTACACAGTAACAGCATATACTATTAAACCCCTCAATCTTCAGTAGCCCAAGGCATAAGAGGTACCTGATAATGAGAGTCCAGTCTCCAGCAGGCATCTCAGAATGGGATTGGCCCCACTTAAAGATGGCAACTTCAGTTTCCAGGATTATCCAAGATGGCCACACTGGCATCCAAAGATGTTGGTGAATAAGAGCTTCAGTGCAGGGCATGGGCACCGAGTCCATGTGGAGTGTGGTTGGTATCACTCGTGGAGGGTCCTTCAGGCAGGGCATGGCCAGTCAGGCTATGGGCCCTACAGGTTCAGACTGGTGTCCCAAAATGGCAGCAGCCTCAGGTAACCAAACCTGTGGGTACTGTGACAATGGACTCCAGGAAAGAGCAGGCAGTTGATGATCTGCTGGCAGTGTGCCGGTGGTCTGTAGTCTACTGGCAGACAGTCAGCAGGTGGACCTCAAGTGGTGGGAGATGGGTTGGTGAAAGGAAGTTGATGGACTTGCAAGAGGCAGATCACTGGGCAAATGCCAGATCATAGGTAGCAGTCAGTGAGCAAATTGCACTCAAAAAGTAGAGGATATGCTGACTGACTATAAGTGATCGAAGTGGACAAATGGGATAAACAGCAGTGGGTCAATGAGCACCAAAGACTGCCTCACAAAGAAACAGATTTTCCTCTGCTTGAAACCTGAGTTATGGAGGGACAAGGAACACAGCCGCCCTCTAATCTGCCACCTTGGATTTCCTAGACAGATATTGTAAGTTCTTTTTTCAATTCTGAAATATATGCCTTTTATTTCTTTTCAAATTAAAGGTGAATTTTTAATGGCACATTTGTGGTAAATGCAAACAATTATTCCCCTAATTTATCTTCTTTGTTTTTTGAAACCATTTCTTGTCATAGGTTTGAAATTCTAGTTATCAGATTTCTTTAATTCAAACCACATACAGTCCAACTTCCTTATTTTCAGATTCTGTATTTGTGAGCTTCCTAATTATGATTTTCCCACAAACATATCCCCAATCTCTGGACTTCCAGCACTAAATCATCACTCCTAAAGTTCAAGGAGAGTGCACTATTTGAGTTAACCCTGAAGCACACACCTGGTTTAGGAGTGTCCTCTTTCCTGTCAGGGTCCTGACACACTGCTGTCATTGTTCTGCTCTTGGTACTTTGCTCTTCAGAATGCCACCCACGTGAGTTGCTGAGGTTCTGTTCACTGTCCATAAGCACCATTAGGTTATGATTTGACTTACCAGGAGCATACACATGTGTGAAGAGCTTTGTGTGGCCCGAGTCACCTTGGAGAGGGTGATGAGCTTAGTGCTGTTAAAACTACAGGTTGCACTGAACAACAGCTCCTCACCCAGAAACATGCACAGAACAGGTTGTATGGAGTTGGTTGATAAAAGGACCATGATCAGCTGTGATCAGGGCTCTTGGGGAGTAACTGCATTTCTCAAGAGAACAATGGGGCAGTATTTACTAATTCAGCATTTGCAGTGACTTTATAGAACTGTAAGGAGTCATAATTAACTGTCTCTCTTCATGTAGTTCAGGCCTGGTTGGGGGTGCACACCTGTGATCCCAGTGATTCGGTAGCCCAAGATAGAAGGACTCACGTCCTAGGCCAGCCTGGGAATCATACAAAGACCCTACCTCAAGATTAAAATATAAAAATGGCTATGAATGTAGCCCAGTGGTGTAGCACCCCTGGGTTCAATCTGTAGGAAAAAGGTAAAAATTAGTGATATTAAAAAGAATATTCAGAGTGGTATTTTTCTCATTTAATATAGGTATAATGAAACAACAAAATTTAATTACATAACTTTGTATATACATAGATAAGATATACATATTCCTTATCCATCCAGATATATAAGTGCATTCTATTGTTATGAACAAATAATTAGAACAAATAAAATGAAATAAATTTAAAAAACCAATATAAGTATTTAGGTACATATGCGGCAAATGTGTACCACAAAAAAAGTGATAATCATAATCAAGATTTTTGTACAAAAAATCTGAAAATACTGAGCACACAGAAGTAAATGGGACAGGAATGGTGTCATGTTGGATGGGGGCAGTTCATTCTGGACAGCTACTGACATGAAGCATGGAACATGAAGACTATACTCCAGGGCACTGTACACTTGACAGTAGCAGAGGGCTGATCTCAAATGTTCTCCCCACAGACAAAAAATAATGATAACTCTGTGAAGTGGTAAATATGCTAAAGAGTCTGAATGTCTCCTATTTCTTTTTCACACCTGCATCCTCTGATTAAGACCCAACATCTTACTGTACTATTTAATAGCAGTGCTAAGAGGGAACCTCGCCTTTTTCCTGATCTCAGATGCACAGATTTCAGTCTCTGCATTGAGTATGCTGTTAGTGGTGGGCTTTTTATACCAGCCTTTTATTATGTTGACATAGTTTCCTACTATTTTTACTATATGGTATGTTTTTATTTTGTTCAGTTTTTTAAATTTTTTTTCTGCATCAATTGTAATCATCAGGTTTTTGTAATACATTTTGTTAATTTGATGTACTATATTGATTAATTGATGTAGGATGAAAAATTCTTGCATCCTATTTATAAATCTCACCTGCTCAGGTGTATGACTTTTTAAAATGTGCTATCCAATTTATTTTGCTTGTTTTTTTTCCCCGGGAATTCTTGCATTAATAGTCACATGGGGATAATGCTCTTCAGTTTTCTTTTCTTGTTATGTCCTTGTTTGTGCAATGATTCACCTCTCAGAATGAGGTTGAGAGTGCTACAGTCTCTTCATTTGTTTCAAAAAGTATCAGAAAGATCACTGTAAACTCCAAATATTTGCTAGAATTATCTAGTAAGTCACCTCTCTATTCTAGTTTTTCAAAGGGGAGATTTGCCAATCAAAGTCATTTTTCTAAAAATTATTCTCTCAATGTTTTATTTTCACAATATTGAAAAACTATCTCTCTTAGATAAGCAGAATTTTCTCACAGAAGCATGAGATGTGCTTCCTGTTCATGCCACCAGCCAAGTGCTGTCCCTAGTAGTGCAATTATCCCAGCATCTTCAGCCCTTCTCTTCTTTCTTGGCACATAATTCTTGCAACATGCTTTGGGACACTGATTTTCTCAGTCCTTTTGGCCTCTTAGTTTGTCCAAAGATGCCTGCTTGCATCAGACAACTGAGGTTTACATCAGATGCCTCTTGGTGTTGCCTGCTAAAGGCAAAAGGGTTAATGAGGGAGAGACGCTCAGGAGACAGAGCTCTGAAGTTCAGCCCCCACAGGGCATCTGCCATCTTATTAGCTTCATGAGTCCCATGGCTATTAGTCAGAAACTTCATTTGCCAGATCCCAAAACTTCTCCTCATTATTCCGACCATTGATTATGTCTGTTTTGTTTATGACTGTGCCTCTGCCCTGTGTGGTCCTCTAACTATGCCCAGAAAGGACTGGGAGTGCTTGCTCTGGGTTCATGCTGTCTGCAAGATTTCAGGGCTGGAATCCACAAAAAAGAAAGATTGATAGTGTTATACCTTAAATTCATGTCACTTACTCTTTTCAAGTTGATTTTACTTGTGATGTAAGATAAGGGCCCAAGTCCATTCTTTTACTTGTGGGAATTTGTTTTTTTCTCACCAATGTGTATGGAAGAGACTTGTCTTTCCTCAATGTGTCTTCTTGGTGCCCTTTTGAAAACCTTGTCAACCTGATCCTGTTGAGAGCAGGGTGGTACTGTGCTGCTATCTGTCTCAAGGACAAACAGGACTGCTGGGCCCTGTGCTTACCAAGGTTGTTAAGAGATATTTGTCCAAGGAATGTGCGGTTGCCTGGAGACCTTATCTCTCAAGGACGGGAGCAGGACTTAGCCCCGACTCATCTCCTGCATAGTTCACCCCTTCCCTCCTCCCTTCTTCCACTAGGACCGTTCAGTTCCGGCGGGACCCAATGAGAATCAAATAGATTGGCCGGACCCAACCAGAGGAGGACTAATGTTTAGCTGTTCAAATGTTAACCAATTAAAAGAAAACTGTAAAACTGCTTGCCTTTCATTATAAAAACCCTGCTAACGAGGGCTCGGGGCCTCTCTTAGCATCACCGGTTAAGGACGCAGAGGACCAGGCTCGAGCTTGCTAATAAATGACTCTTTGTTGCTTGCATTGATCGTGGTCTCTGGTGGTCTTTGCGGGGTCTCGAGCCTTTGGGCACAACAAACCCATATGTTTAGATTACATCTGAGCTCTCTGCTCATTTCCATTTGTCTAGGTTCCTAGTTTATGTTGGTACTATACTCTAGGTTGTTATGACTTTGGAAAAATATCTTTAATTGGAATGCATCATGCCTCTGATGTTGTTTTTCTTTCCCAGCGATTCTGTGAACATTTCAGGAATTTGCATTTTCATAAAAATTTTTGGAAATTTTTTTTCTATTTTTTTTATTGTAAACAAATGGGATACATGTTGTTTCCCTGTTTGTACATGGAGTAAAGGCATACCATTTGTGTAATCATAAATTTACATATGGTAATGTTAGTTGATTCATTCTGCTATTTTTTCATTTCCCCCCACCCTTCCCACCCCTCTTTTCCCTCTGTACAGTCCTACCTTCCTCCATTCTTGCCCCCCTTCTAACCCTCACTCTAACAATAAAACTAACCCCTCCCACGCCCCATTATGTGTCATCATCCACTTATTAGCGATATCATTTGTCCTTTGGTTTTTTGAGATTGGCTTATCTCACTTAGCATGATATTCTCCAATTTCATCCATTTGCCTGCAAATTCAATAATTTTATCATTCTTTATGGCTGAGTAATATTCCATTGTATATATATACCACAGTTTCTTTATCCATTCATCATTTGAAGGGCATCTAGGTTGGTTGCACAATCTGGCTATGGTGAATTGAGCAGCTATGAACATTGATGTGGCTGTATCTCTGTAATATGCTGATGGTAAGTCCTTTGGGTATAGGCAAAGGAGTAGGATACCTGGATCAAATGTTGGTTCCATTCCAAGTTTTTTGAGGAATCTCCACACTGCTTTCCAGAGTGGCTGCACTAATTTGCAGCCCCACCAGCAATGTATGAGTGTAACTTTTTCCCCACATCTCGCCAAAAACCTAATGTTGCTTGTATTCTTGATAATCGCCATTCTAATTGGGGTGAGATGGAATCTTAGGGTGGTTTTGATTTGCATTTCTCTTATTACTAGAGATGCTGAACATTTTTCCTTATGTTTGTTGATTGCTTGTAGATCTTCTTCTGTGAAGTGTCTGTATATTTCCTTAGCCCATTTGTCGATTGGGTTATTTATATTCTTGGTGCTGAGTTATTTGATTTCTTTATAGATTCTGGAGATTAGTGTCCTACCTGAAGCATGATTGGCAAAGATTTTCTCCCACTGTGGAGACTCTTTCTTCGCATTGCTGATAGTTTCCTTTGTTGAGAGAAAGCTTTTTAGTTTGAATCTATCCCAATTATTGATTCTTGCTCTTATTTCTTGTGCTATGGGAGTCCTGTTGAGGAAGTCTGGTCCTAAGCCAACATGTTGAAGATGTGGACCTACTTTATCTTCTATAATCTGCAGGGTCTCTGGTCTGATTCTGAGATCCTTAATCCATTTTGAGTTTAGATTCATGCACCGTGAGAGATATGGGCTTAGTAACATTCTGTTGCATATGGATTTCCAAATTTCCTAGCACCATTTGTTGAAGAGGCTATCTTTTCTCCATTGCATATTTTTGGCCCCTTTGTCTAGTATGAGAAAATTGTATTTATTTGGGTTTGTGTCTGTGTCCTCTATTCTGTACCATTGATCTACCTGTCTATTTTGGTACCAATATCATGCCATTTTTCTTACTATTGCTTTGTAGTATAGTTGAAGTTCTGGTATTGCGATACCCCCAGGTTCATTTTTCCTGCGAAGGATTGCTTTAGGTATTCTGGGGTTCTTATTCTTCCAGATGAATTTCATAATTGCTTGCTCTATTTCTGTAAGGTATGTCATTGGGATTTTAATTGGAATTTCATTGAATCTCTATAGCACTTTTGTTAGTATGGCCATTTTGACAATATTAATTCTGCCTATCCAAGAACATGGGAGCTCTTTCCATCTTCTAAGGTTTTGTTTAATTTCCTTCTTTAGTGTTCTGTAGATCTCATTGTAGAGGTCTTTCACCTCTTTTGTTAGATTGAATCCCAAGTATTTTATTTTTTTCGAAGCTATTGTTAATGGGGTAGTTTTCCTAACTTCTCTTACTAAAGAATCATCACTTATGTATAAAAATGCATTAGATTTATGAGCATTGATCTTATATCCCACTACTTTACTGAATTCATTTTGAGTTCTAAAAGTTTTCGGGTGTAATATCCTGGTTCCTCTAAGTATATAATCATATCATCAGCAAATAGGGATAGTTTGAGTTCTTCTTTTCCTGTTCATATCCCTTTAATTTCTTTGGTCTGTCTAATTGCTCTGGCTAGAGTTTCAAGTACGATATTGAATAGAAATGGTGAAAGAGGGCATCCCTGCTTTGTTCCAGTTTTTAGGGGGAATGCTTTCAGTTTTTCAACATTTAGAATGATATTAACAATGGACTTAGCATAGAAGGCCTTTACAATGTTAAGGAATGTTCCCACTATCCCTATTTTTTCTAGTGTTTTGAGCATGAAGGGGTGCTGTATTTTATCAAATGCCTTTTCTGCATCTATTGAAATAATCATGTGATTCTTGACTTTAAGTCCGTTGATATGGTGATTGATATTTATTGATTTTCTGATGTTGAACCAACCTTGCATCCCTGGGAAGACACCCACTTGCTCATGGTGCACTATCTTTTTAATATGTTTTTGTATGCAATTTGCTAAAATTTTGTTGAGAATTTTTGCGTCGATGTTCATTGAGGATATTGGTCTAAAATATTCTTTCCTCGATTTGTCTCAGTCTGGTTTAGGTATCAGGGTGATTTTGGCTTCATAGAATGGGTTTGGGAGGGTTCCCTCCTCTTCTATTTCATGGAATACTTTGAGGAGTATCTGAATGAGCACTTCTTTGAAGGTTTTGTAGAACTCGGCTGAGAACCCATCTGGTCCTGGACTTTTCTTAGTTGGTAGGCTTTTGATGACTTCTTCTATTTCATTACTTGAAATTGGTCTATTTAAATTGTATACGTCCTCTTCATTTAGTTTAGGCAATTCATATGTCTCTAGAAACTTGTTCATATCTTCAAAATTTTCTATTTTGTTGGAGTATAGATTTTCAAAATATCTTCTAATTATGTTTTGTATTTCAATCGTGTCTGTTGTGATATTTCCTTGTTCATTCCAAATTTTAGTGATTTGGGTTTTCTCTTGTCTTGTCTTTGTTAGTGTGGCCAAGGGTTTATCAATTTTGTTAATTTTTTCGAGGAACCAACTATTTATTTTGTCAATTTTTTGTATTGTTTCTTTTGTTTCAATTTCGTTGATTTCAGCTCTGAGTTTAACAATTTCCTGTCTTCTACTACTTTTGGTGTTGATCAGTTCTTCTTTTTCTAGGGCTTTGAGCTGTAGTGTTAGGTCATTTATTTGTTGACTTTTACTTCCTTTATTGAATGTGCTCCATGATATAAATTTTCCTCTACTGCTTTAATTGTGTCCCAGAGATTTTGATATGATGTTTCTTTGTTCTCATTTACCTCTAAGAATTTTTTAATTTCCTTCCTAATATCTTCTGTTATCCATTCATCATATAATAGCATATTGTTTAATCTCCAGGTGTTGGAGTAATTTCTGTATTGTACTCTTTCATTTATTTCTAATTTCAATCCATTATGATCTGATAGAGCACAAGGTAATGTCTCTATATTCTTGTATTTGCTAACATTAACTTTGTGGCATAATATATGGCCTATTTTAGAGAAGGATCCTTGTGCTGCTGAGAAGAAAGTGTATTCACTCACTTTTGGGTGGTATATTCTATAAATGTCTGTTAAGTCTAAATTATTGATTGTGTTATTGAGTTCTATGGTTTCTTTGTTCAATTTTTGTTTGGAAGATCTTTTCAGTAGTGAGAGAGGCGTGTTAAAATCACCTAGTATTGTTGTATTATGGTCTATTTGTTTTCTGAGATTGAGAAAGATTTTTTTGACACACATGGATGAGCCACAGTTTGGGGCATAGATATTTATGATTGTTATGTCTTGCTGATTTATGCTTCTCTTAAGCAGTATGAAATGTCCTTCTTTATCCCTTCTGACTAACTTTGGCTTGAAGTCCACTTTATCTGAAATGAGGATGGATACCCCAGCTTTTTTGCTGGGTCCATGTGCATGGTATGTTTTTCCCCATCCTTTCACCTTTAGTCTATGGGTATCTCTTTCTATGAGGTGAGTCTCTTGCAGGCAACATATTGATGGATCTTTCTTTTTTATTCAATCTGCCAGTGTATGTCTTTTGATTGATGAATTCAGGCCATTAATATTCAGGGTTATTATTGAGATATGATTTGCATTCCCGGTCATTTGACTCATTTTATTTATTTATTTATTTATTTTTGACACAACTTGGTTAATTGTTTATTTGACAGTTCCTTTAGGATAGCTCCTCCCTTTGCTGATTTGCTTCTTTGTTTTTCATTTCTTCCTCATGGAATATTTTGCTGTGAATGTTCTGTAATGCTGGCTTTCTTTTTGTAAATTCTTTTAACTTTTTTTTATCGTGGAAGGATTTTATTTCATCATCAAATCTGAAGGTCAGTTTTGCTGGGTATAAGATTCTTGGTTGGTATCCACTTTCTTTCAGGGCTTGAAAAATGTTGTTCCAGGCCCCTCTAGCTTTTAAGGTCTGGATTGAAAAATCTGCTGATATCTGTATTGGTTTCCCCCTGAATGTAATTTGGTTCTTTTCTCTCACAGTCTTTAAATTATGTCTTTATTTTGTATGTTAAGTATTTTCATTATAGTGTGCCTTGGTGTGGGTCTGTTGTAATTTTGTGTATTTGGAGTCCTATAAGTCTCTTGAACTGGATTTTCTACTTTATTCTTCATATTTGGAAAATTTTCTGAAATTATTTCATTGAATAGATTGTCATTCCTTTGGTTTGTTTCTTTATGCCTTCCTCAATCCCAATAATTCTTAAATTTGGCCTTTTCATGATATCCCATAGTTCTTGGAGATTCTGTTCATGATTTCTTACCATCTTCTCTGTTTGGTCAACTTTTTTTTTAAAGTTAAACATTTTGTCTTCAATATCTGAGGTTCTGTCTTCCAGGTGTTCTATCCTATCGCTTGTGCTTTCTATGGAGTTCTTAATTTGGTTTATTGTTTCCTTCATTTCAAGGATTTCTGTTTGTTTTTTTTTCAGTATGTCTAACTCTTTATTGAAATGATCTTCTGCTTCCTGTATTTGCTCTGTTAACTGTCGATTGGTGTGATCATTCAATGCCTGCATTTGCTCTTTCATTTCATCGTTTGCTTCCCTTATCATGTTAATTATGTACATTCTGAACTCCCTTTCTGTCATTTCTTCTGTCATGCTGTCATTGGATTTTATTGATGAAACATGTAGATTTGCTTGTGGAATTTTCTTCCCTTGTTTTCTCATATTGTTCAGGTATCAGTGGACTCCTGAGATGTTGCAGATTTCCTCTATTGACTTATAATGTCCCTGAAGATTTCTAGTATATTCCCTCTTAGCCTTCAGTAGCCTGAAGTGTTGGAGGAAGTTGATAATGTGGTGTTCTACAAGGAAGCTGCCTCTCTAGGGGTGGTTGCCTTCAGGTGGTGTATATTCCCTGCTAGTGGGCAGAGGTGCCTCCACTTGTTGACCAATGGTCCAACCAAAGGGGAACTAGGCTGCAGGCTGAGGCAAGTCTTGTTTGTGCCTATGTCTCTGGTTTTACCATCCTTGTGGGGAAACCTCACCCGTCGGGGAAGACTCAACCAGTGTGGAGGTCTCGCTGGTCAGTTCCCTTCCTGAAGGTCCCCCTCAATCCACAACTACCGCCTGAGCAGGTTAGTCTTCCTAGGCAAGGTTCCCAGGGGCCCGGACCTACCTCCTGGGCCTGGAAGTCTTGCCCTTCTCGGACGAGTCTCCTTAGGCTGCCCCTCCTCAGAGAAGTTGCCCGCAGTCCTGGAACCTTCGCTCCACCCCTCAACTTGTCTCGGTGCAGCTCTTCCACTGAGAAGCCGACTAGGTCCCGGGACCGTGCTTTGCACGTAATCGCCTGGCTATGCGGCCCCTCCTCTGAGCAGCCACCTGGAGCCTCATACAGATGCTCTGAGCCTGCACGTCTCTTCCTCCAGGCAGCCACCCTAGTTTTCTCTGTGGTCGCTTCGAAACCAAGCAACTCAGTGCGCACCTCCTCCTCCTCAGGGCAGCCCCCACCCACATTGATCAGGAGGTTGCTCTGAGTCCAAACAGCTAGCCATGCAGCTCCTCCTCTGGGCAGCCGCTGGAGCTCTGGTGGGTTGCTCCGAAACCAAGCATTGTGCTGACCTGCCTCCTTTACAAAGCTCCCAGTTGTCCGTGTTCACTGCTCCAGCGGGGGGAGGGGAGTCTTGCTGCCTGGGCTGGGCAGTCTTCCTCTGCAACATTTCCAGGGGCCCAGAGACCTACCTCCTGGGCCTGGGAGCCTTGCCCTTTGGAGACGAGTCTCCTTAGGCTGCCCCTCCACAGAGAAGCTGCCCAGAAGCTGCCCGCCCAATTTTTTCTACTTTTTGTGAAGAATATCTTTGAAATTTAGTAGATTCCATACAATCTACATTTTTTTTGGTAGCATGGATAGTTTAATAATATAAATTCTTTCCATCTATACACATATAATATTTTTTCAGTTATTTATCACTTCTCTAATTGTTTTCACCAATGTTCACAGTTTTGAGTGCACAAATCTTTCACTTCCTTGCTATAGTTATTTGTATGCAATCATAAATGGGATTATTCTCTTGATTTATTTTTCACCTAGGTAATTATTTGTGAAGAGAAGTACTCCTGACTTTTGTATGTTGATTTTTTATCATGGACTTTCCTGAATTCTTTTATTATTTCTAACTGGTTGTTTTTGGGTGGGGTACCTTTGAAATGTTCTACATGGAAGATCATGTTATCCCCAAATAGAGATAATTTCCCATCTTCTTTTTCTATTGGGATGATTTTTATTCCTCCTTCTTGTCTTATACCTCTTCTAAGTATTTCCATTGCTCTGGGTATAGAAGAGTTGACAGTGGGATTCCCTGTGCTGTAGTGTTAGTGTCCAGCCTTTTGTTTAAGTCTTTAAGACAGTTGAGTTGATACATGTAAGAAGTGATGGAAGGTTCTAATGCTATAATGTGAAAATCTGGTTGTTCCTGTACAGCTATTAATGCTCATACTAATACTTCAGAACTTGTGTGTATTACAACTGATTTTTTAAAAATAGGTTTTAAATACTGTTATGTATTTCACTCTATTAATTCAAAATTATCTGTCCTTTTACATCTTTCCACATGAAAAATATTCTTCTGTTGTTTTTGATATTCAATCACTTTAGACATGTGAAGTCCTAATGTACTCTCTACTTACTTCCTCACAATATATATCTTCTCTCAACTGTAACCAAAGAATGTTTAATATTTTGAAATAATATGTCAATCTTTTTCTTCAGAAGGTGTTTTAAATACACATTTATGAATTGGGATTGTGTTTGAATTTATTTTATTTAATTTTCTTTGTATGTGTTTTATCAGTGCATTATAATTTTAGATAAAAGTAGGATTGACTCTTATATTCATACTTGCACACAATATAACAATATTAGGTGGTCAACATCATATCTCAGTGCTTCCCTTTATTCTCCTCCTCCTTTCTCCTCCCGGAATTTTATTCTACTGATCTTCCTTCTATTTTCAGGAGGTCCCCCCATCTTTTCTTTCTTTTTCTCTCTACTCCCACTTATGAGAGAAAACTTACAGTTGACCCTCTGGGTTTGGCTTATTTCATTTAACATAATGATCTCAAGTTTCATCCATTTTTCTGCAAATGACATAATCTCATTTTTCTTCGTGACTGACTAAACCTACACTGTATACACATACCACATTTTCTTTATCCATTTATCCACTGATGGGCACCTAGGTTGATTTCATAGTTTGGTTGTTGTGAACTGTGCTGCTATAATCATGGGTCTGCATGTATCCCTGCAGTATGATGCCTTGAATTCCTTAGGATAAATACTGAGGAGTGGTGCAGCTGGGTTATATGTTGGTTCCATGCCCACTCTTTGTTGGAAAAACCATACTGATTTCCATAGTGGTTGTACTAATCGTAGTTCCACCAAAAGTGTAAAAATGTTCCATTTCCCCATATCATCCCCAGCATTCATTATTATTTGAGCACTTCATGATCCATTGGTGTGTCTCATCTGGAGAAGTGTCTTTAGATCATTTGAACATTTCTATCAAATTTTCTATTAAAAAGTATGTTCAAGTCTTCAACTACCTGAGCATAAAATACTTGTTCTTTTATCTCTGTCTACCATGACTTCTTTCAGCAGCATTTTGTAGATTTCTGCACATGAGCCTGTCACCTCCTTGTTCAAGTTAGTTCCTGCATGTTTTCTGCCTTGGTATTCATTTAGAGACTCCATGGAAGTTGTTTGTGGACCAGGTGCACCCATTGCCTTTCCCTGTGTGCATCATGCCTTCCTCATATCATTGTGGAGATGAGGCAGCTGATTTCCCATCACATTGAACCCAAACCCAACACCCCTGCAAGTGGTGACGTGCTGACTGCCCCAGGGTTAGGTGAACATGTGCCCTTTCACATGTGTTTTCTTTAAGTTAGCTACTTTCCTGGGATAGCCTATAAATATTGCCCGGTGACCTTGATAAAGCATAATCCCATGGTGTTTCTCTCACAAGCTTGACTCCAGATACCTGTCAACTCTCAGTCCCAGGTAGCACATCTCTCCCCTCAGGGATGTGAGCATATGGAGACCAGCGCATTTGTTCCATATCATGAACTGGGGTTTCACTCCCTCCTTTACCCTGACACAACTGAACCTGACCTTCCAAAGTCAAAGCCCTTCCAGGGAGTGCCCACCTTAGCTTCTGCCACTCTCAAGGGAAAGACATCAAGTCGACACTAGAAGGAAATCAGATCAAAAGAAAACCAAGGTTATTCTTTTGGTGCTACTGCAAATGGAATTTTTCCTTTATCTCTTCATATTGTTATTGTTCATGGTTTATTTAGGGAAATAACATTTTCTATGGATTTTGTATTCTGGATATTTGCTGCATTCATTTATTAATTCTAATTGTTGTGGAAACTTTAAATTGTTTTTTTTTTAATTTTTACAGACTGCATTTAGTTTCATTGTACACAAATTGGTTATATCTTTTTGTTTTTATGATTGTGCATGATGTAGATTCATACCATTCATGTAATCATACATGTACATAAGGTAATGATGTCTGTCTCATTCCACTATTTTTCACATCCTAGCCCCTTCCTCCCTCTCATTTCCCTCTATATAATCTAAAGTTCCTCTATTCTTGTCTCACCTTCAACCCCCAACCCCATTATATATCATCATTCACTTATCAGAGAAAATATTAGGTCTTCGGGTTTTTTGGATTGGCTTATTTCACATAGCATGGTATTTTCCAATTCAGTCCATTTATTTGCAAATGCCATGATATTATTCTTCTTTATAGCTGAATAATATTCCATTGTGTATATATACCACATACTTTATCTTTTCATCTGTTGAGGGGCATCTAGGTTGGTTTCACAATCTAGCTTTTGTGAATTGAGCTGCTATAAACATTGATGTGTCTGCGTTACTGTAGCATGCTAACTTTAAGTCGTTTGCATATAAACTGAGGAGTCGGATTGCTGAGTCAAAAGGTGGGTCCATTCCAAGTGTTCTGGGGAATCTACATTCTGCTTTCTAGAGGGGTTGCTCTAATTTACAACTCTGACAGCAAAGTAAAAGTGTGCCTTTTTGCCCACATGCACACCAACATTTATTATTTTTTGTGTTCTTGAAAATAGCAATTCTAATTGAAGTAAGATGAATTCTTAGATTTGTTTTAATTTGCATTTCTCTAATTACTAGAGATGTTGAACACTTTTTCATATATTATTAATCACCTGTGTATCTTCTTCTGTAAAGAGTCTGTCCAATTTTTGGTCCATTTAATTATTGGCTTTTTAGTATATTTGGTGTAAAATTTTTTAAGTTCTTCCTAAATTTTTTACATTAGAGCTCTATCTGAAGTGGATCCAGTTTGAGTTGAGTTTTGTGCAGGGTGAGAGATGGGGGTTTAATTTCAGTTTACTGCATATGGATTTCCAGTTTTCCCACCATGATTTTTTGAAGAGACTATCTTTTCTCCACTGTATGTTTTCAGCTCCTTTTTCTAGTATGAGATAATAGTATTTCTGTGGGTTCGCCTCTGTGTCTTCTATTCTATATCATTGGCCTGCCTGTCTATTTTGGTGCCAACACTATGCCATTTTTGTTACTATTGCTTTGTAGTATGGTTTAAGTTCTGATATTGTGATACCTCCTGCTTTGCTTCTTCTGCTCAGGATTCTTTTGGCTATTCGAGTCTCTTATTCTTCCAGATGAAATTCATGATCACTTTCTCTATTTCTATAAGGAACATCATTGGGATTTTAATCAGAATTGCATTGAATCTGTATAGTGCCTTTGGTAGTATGGGCATTTTGACAATAGTAATTCTGCCTTTCCAAGAACATGGGAGATCATTCCATCTTCTAAGGTTTTCTTCAATTTCATTATTTAGTGTTCTGTATTTTTCATTGTACACATCTTTTATCTCTTTTGTTAGATTGATTTTCAAGTTTTTTTTTTTTGAGGCAATTGTGAATGCAGGGGTTTTCCTAATTTCTCTTTCAGAAGATACATCACTTATGAATAGAAATGCATTTGATTTATCATTATTGATTTTATATCCTGCTACATTGCTGATTTCATTTATTAGATCTAGATGTTTTCTAGTAGAGTTTTTTGAATCCTCTAAGTATAAAATCATGTCATTTGCAAATAGAAACATCTTGACTTCTTCTTTTCCTATTCGCATCCCTTTAATTTCTTTGGTCTGTCTATTTGCTCTGGCTAGTGTTTCAAGGACGATGTTGAATAGAAGTTGTGAAAGAGGGTATCCCTGGCTTGTTCCAGTTTTTAGAGGAAATGCTTTCAGCTTTCCTCCATTAGGAATAGTGTTTGCCATGGGCTTAGCATAAATAACCTTTACAATTTTGAAGTATGTTCCTACTATCTCTAATTTTTGTAGTGTTTTGAGCATAAATGGGTGTTGTATTTCGTCGAACTCTTTCTCTTCAGCTATTGAAAAAATTATATGATTTTTAACTTTAAGTCTACCGATGTGATGAATTATGTTTATTGATTTCTGGATGTTGAACCAACTTTTCATCCTTGGGATAAACCCCAATTGATCATGGTGCACTCTTTTACTATGTTTTTGTATGAAATTTACCAGAATTTTGTTAAGGATTTTGCATCTATTTTCATCAAGGATATTGGACTAAAGTTTTCTTTCCTTGATGTGTCTTTGTCTGGTTTTGGTATCAAAGTGATCATCGCTTCATAGAATGATTTTGGAAGTGTTCCCTCCATTTCTACTTCCTGGAATACTTTGAGGAGTATTGGTATTATTTCTTCTTTAAATGTCTTGAAGAACTTGGTTCCTGTCTCTTACTACTTTGGTGTTGATCTGTTCTTCTTTTTCTAGGGCTTTAAGATGTAATGTTAAGTCATTTCATTGTTGACTGTTTATTCTTCTAATGTATGAGCTCAATGCAATGAACTTTCCTTTTACTACTGCTTCCAGAGTGTCCTAGAGATTTTGATATGTTGTGTCATTCTTCTGATTTACCTCTAAGAATATTTTTTATTTCCTTGCTGATATCTTGTGTTATCATTGCATCATTCAATATCATATTATTTAGTCTTCCGGTATATTAGATTTGTTTTTTATTTTATCATTGACTTCTAATTCCATTACATTATGGTCAGATAGAATACAAGGTATTATCTGTACTTTTTGGATATTTACTAATGTCTTCTTTGTTTCATAGCCTATGGTCTATTTTGGAGAAGGATCCATGAGCTGCTGAGAAGAAAGTGTATTTCCTCGGTGATGAATGAAATACTCTATACATGTCTGTTAAGTCTACTGATTGTTTGTATTATTTAGTTCTATAGTTTCTTTGTTCAGTTTTTGATTGGAGAATCTATCCAATGATTAAAGTGGTGTGTTATAGTCACCCAGTATTATTGTGTTTTGGTCTATTTGATTCTTAAAATTGTGAAGGTTGTGTTTGATGTACATAGATACTCCATTTTGGGGGCATAATATTTAAAATCATTATATCTTGCTGGTTTATGGTTTCCTGGAGCTGAATGAAATGTCCCTCTTTGTCCCTTCTGACTAACGTAAGTTCAAAGTCCACTTTACTTGATGTGAGGATGGAGACCCCTGGTTTTTACTGAGTCTGTATGCATGGTATGTTCTTCCCAATCCTTTCACCTTTAGTCTATGGATGTCTTTTTCTATGAGATGACTCTGTTGAAGGCAACTTATTGTTGGGTATTTCTTTTTAATCCTATCTACCAGTCTATGTCTTTTGATTAATGAGTTTAGGACATTAACATTCAGGGTTATTATTGTGACATTACTTGTATTTCTGTTAATTTTGTCTTATTTTTGGCTTTTAACTTGACTTGATTTCTCCTTTGATTGGCATTTCCTTTAAGTTAATTCCTCCCTTTCCTGACTTGTTTTGTTTCTCATTTCCTCCTCAAAAATATGTAATATTTTGCTGAGAATGTTCTGTAGTTCAGACTTTCTATTTTTAAAGTATTTCAAATTTTGTTTAATGTGAAAAGATTTTATTTCATCATCAAATCTGAAGGTTAGTTTTGCTGGGTATAGGACTCTTGGTTGGCATCCATGTTCTTTCATAACTTGAAATATGTTGTTCCAGGCCCTTCTTGCTTTTAGGCTCTGGACTGAGAAATCTTTTGATATCCATATTACTTTCCTATTATATGTAATCTCACACTTTTGTCTCCTAGACTTTAAAATGCTATCTTTACCATGTACTTAAGGTACTTTCATTGTAATGTGCCTTGGTGATTTTGTCCATTTGGTGTTCTGTAAGTCTTGTGTTTAATTTTTTATTTCATTGTTTGGGTTTGGGAAACTTTCTGATGTTATTTCATTGATCGAGTTGTTCATTCTTTGGTTTGTATCACTGTGCCTTCCTCAATCCCAACAATTCTTAAATTTAGTATTTTCATGATATCCCATAATTCTTGGAGTTTCTGTGCATGGTTTCTTACCATCTTCTCTGTTTGGGCAATTCTAATTTCAACATTAAATATTTTGTCTTCATTGTCTGAGTTTCTGTCTTCCACGAGATCAAATCTGTTGGTGATGCTTTTTATTGAGTTTTTAATTTGGTTTACTGTTTCTTTCATTTCAAAATTTCTGTTTTTTTTATTTTTAGAATCTCTACCTCTTTATTAAAATGATCTTTTACTTCCTGCATTTGGTCTTTTAACTGTTTATTAGAGTGATCATGCATTGCCTGCATTTGTTGTCTTATCTCATCTTTTGCTTCATGCATCATTTTAATTTCAGAGATTCTAAACTCTTTTTCTGTCATTCTACTGCCATGCTGTCATTGGATTCTATCCGAATAGGAACTTCGTTTTTTAGGGACACTTTATTCCCCTGGTTTTTCATATTTTTTTCTCTATATTCCCCTCTAACAGTAAAGATCTGAGGTATTATAGCTTCCCCTCTGTAGTTTTTTAGTGACCCTTCACATTTCCAACACCTCTCCTTTGAGGGGGAGATCAATATTAGCAGCACCCAATACAAACAATATCCAGCCCTACACCAGACAGCCCTTATAAAGATGCTAACAGGGGCTGGGGAGATAGCTCAGTCGGTAGAGTGATTGCTTGCCTTGTAAGCACAAGACGGTGAGTTCGATCCCCAGCACCCCCAAAAAAAAAAAAAAGATGCTAACAGTATTGTAATAAACAGATAGGATGAGTTTGATTTTTATCTACAGTGTAGCCAATAATAGTCTTGCAATGAGCTCTACAACTTGTAGTGGTGAATAAAGAGGATGGGGAGGGGTGTAAATAGTACCTAACCAAGGGAAGAGAAAGAGCAGAATCAAAGAAGTGGCCATAGCATGAGAAATGGGGGAAAGAGACTCCAAGGGAACAGGTAAATAAAAGGAAAATAGGATGTAAAAAAATAAAAAATAAAAAATCTAACATATCTGTGGTTCACAGTCATCCATCACTCAAACCTCCCAGTGATCAATATCTCCATGCAAGTGATGTCAAAGGGTCTCCAGTCTCCCACAGGTGTCTCAGGAAGGGAATTTCCACTCCCACTGATGGTGGTCATGCCCTCAGGGATAATTCAAAATGTCTGCACCAGCCTACAGTTAAGCGGGAGCCTCAGTGTGGAAACCAAGTCTGCTCCAGGAGCCGGTTCCAAGTCTGCATGCAGCAGAGCGGCTGGTGGTCTTTGGTGTCTGAATAGGGATTTGTTGTAGAAATTTTATAATTTTTTTGTTCAACTAAGATCATGCTATTGGCAAATTAAGATACTTTAATTTTGTGAGTGACTTTGTCAGAAGTTTTTTAAATTTATTTTTATTTAATTCATTATTCTGGCTGTGATGCACAACACTACACTAAATAAAAGTAGTAAAAGTTGGGAAATTTGTCTTGTTTTGATTTTAAAAAGAAACTTTCAGATGTTCATCATTGGTCATCATCTTTGCTTTGAGATTTAATGTAAGACTCTGTATAATTAGAGTTAGTTTCTTTCTTAATATTCATTCTACTCAAATTCTTAATCTATTTTTATTATTCCTCTAAGCAGATTCCTATTTCCTTCAGTTTAACACGTGATCATGACACTACTAAGTTTTACATGCACAGTGCTTCTTCTCCACTGGTGGTGAAGTGAGTGATTTTTCTCCTTTATTCCTGCTTTTGTGTATTATGGCCCTGATGGGTTTTTTCCTGTGTGTATTTAAACTTTCCTGCATTTTGGGATAAGTGCCAGATGTTCATGCTAACACTTTCAATGTGCTATTAATCTCTGTTAGTTATCATATTTCAATGTTTCATTAGTGCATGCTAGTTATTCATATTATTCAGGTTTATAACGACAGTCATACAAGCATGGAACATAATTTTCTCTAATCCAGTTCCCAGTGCCTCTTCTTTTCCTCCTCTCTTCTCTCCCCATTCTCCATCCTCTAATCTTTTGATATTTCTTCCATTTATGTATTTTTTATAAATAGGTACTTTAAAGACATACATAAAGGTGGAATTTACTGAGATATATTCATGTTTGTACATAGAATAAGTTGATCTTTTCATCCCACCATTCCTCTCTTTCTCCATCCCCCTCCCTCCCCTCAGTCCCTTTGCTTTCCTCTGAGGATCTCCCTTCTGTGTTGATGGAATTCTTCCCTTTTTCCCAAATGTTGCTCTTCTACATATGAGAGAACACACTCAGTCCTTGATTTCTGAGTCCCTTTTTCACTTAGCAGAATGTTCTCCAGTTTCATTCATTTACCAGCAAGTGCCATAACTTCATGCATCTGTATGGCTGAGTAAAGCTCCACAGTGTGTTCAAACCCCATTTTCTGAATCCATTCATCTACTCATAGGTGTCTGACTGGTTCCATGACTGGGCTGGAGTGAGTTCCTTTGTTATAAACATTGATGAGCCTGCTTCCCTCTAGTGTGCTGATTTTAGTTCTTTTGGATAAATACCAAGGAGTGTGATTTTAAAAATACTCATCAGAAATATCTGTCCTCTGTGTAGTTTTCTCATTCTGTCTTTGTCTTTGGTATAGGATAATGCTAGCCTCTACAAATGAGTTGGTGTATATTTTCTTTTATTCGTTAAGAGTTCTGTAAAAATTCTCTATTGTGGTACTGGGGATTGAAGTAAGGCACTTTACCATGGAGCTCCATTCCAGTTCTTTTAATTTTATTTTTTTACTTTGAGAAGGAATCTTGCTCATTTGCCAAAGTTGATGCCATTCTTTAAAATTTTTGTTTTGAAGAATCAAGTCTCAGTTTCATTTATTTTTCTTTATGATTTCCTATTTTGTTTTTCCTTTCTTTGTCTCTATAAGTCTTTTCATTGCTAACTTTCATACTAATTTTTTTCTCTTGTTCTACTTCTTCCATGTGTACAGTTAAGTGATTGATATGGAATATTTATTTTTTTAATGTATTTTCACATAAAATCTCCTTTGCCCATGGGTCTCACTGCACCCCTTCCATTTTGGTGTGTTGTGATTTGCATTTATTTTTCTAAACAAATTTTCTGATAGTGATGGCAATTTCTTCTTTAACCTTCTGTTTTCTTATCAGACAATGTTAGTTACCACATAATTGTATATTTACCATTTTCCTCCTGTGTTTGCTCTGTGGTTGCCATCCATTGAGAATCCGAGTACATCCCTCCTCTGTACATGGGTGGACGGTTCTGCATAGGTCTCTCCAGTCTAGTTGGTGTGTGGTGCTATTAAATCTTCTGTTTTCCTTTTAATTCTCTGCCTGTTGGAGTTACTAGTTAAATAAAGTTGGATATTGATGTATCAAAATATTATTTCAGAGCTGTCTCTCCCTCTCCTTTCTGACATTTTTTTCCTGAATTTATTGTGAAGCTCTGATACATGCTGCATATATGTTCATGACTGTTAATCCCACTTGGGCAGTACCTCTTTTATCATTATATAATGGTCATTGTATTTTTTAAGGACTTTGACTTGGAGTTTGTTTTCATTCTGATATTGTTATAGCACCCTGGTCTCGTTTGGTAGCTGTTTAGATGGACTGAATTTTTTCATCCCTTTAATTTTAGCCTTGATTTGATACTGTAGGAGACAGAACAAGGTTGAATGATTTTAAAATTTCAATTTTCCATGTGTGCAATTTGATTGAAGAATCTGTTATTCTTCATGGCATAAATGTCAGGGAGGACTTCTTGGCATTTTTTGTTTTCTATGTTTCTGGGAGCACTTTTGTTTCTTATTCATTCCTTTATTGATGTCCTTTGTCATTGATTATTTTTTTAGTGTTGTGTTTTGATTTGCATTTTGTATTAATGTAATATATATAAATATTGTGTGTGTGTGCATTTCTGGTAATCATGGGAATTACATCTAAGTTTACCGTGGTTTATAACACTCTGTTTAAAAAAAAAAAAAAACACCTTAACACTGATCATGCAAAAAAGGTCTACTCTCTTAGTTCTGACCATAAACACTACTTTATTGATGCCACATATTACATGTTAATACCTTGTCTACCAATTAACTGACCTAAAGTCATGTTGATGCTTTATTCCTCTAACCCTAAGAAAATTTAAATGTGGAGTAATAAACTGAAATAACAATCTTAAGAGATTTATAATTTCCTTTACCAGAGAACTTTATTTATACATGGTTACAAATCACTTTATTTTGTCATTTTAACTTTAACCATTTCCTGTGGAATATGTATAGAACTAATTAACTTGATTAATTTTCATTGTTCCTGGAATGACTTTATTTCCCTTTTATTTTAAAGAGTAGTTTCATTATATGTGGAACTCTCAGCTAACAATTTTTTTCTTTTCCAGTGCTCAATATATCATACCACTGTGTTCTGGTGTGCAAAATTTCTCCTGAGAGACTGACGAATAATATCCTTGAGAATTGGCTTCATGTGATGGGCTGCTTTTCTCGTAAGTCTTTCAATATTCTCTTTGCCTTTGGCTTTAAAAACTTTGATAGTAATGATTCTGGGGCTGCTTCTCTTTGCATTTATCTTACCTGGAGTATCTTGGGTATCTTGGAGTTTCATATCATACCTTTCTTTACATATGTAAAGTTTTTATATTTATTTAGAGAAGGTCTCAAACTTTCTCTACAAGCTGATATTATCCAGTAACTTAATGTCTACTTGTTTTATTTTCTTTTCTTTTAGATTTTTAGACTTGAAAACTTCAAGTTATCTCTCTTCAAGTAATTCTTTGTCTTCTTTTCATGTGTTTGAGCTTGATCTTTAACATTTTAGTACATTTTCCAATTCTTTTCTTAGTTTAGGCTTCAGAATATTTCCATTTTCCTTACTCTCTGACTTATATATTTTTGCTGGTAATCTCATTTGTTCATTTACAGTTCTTCTGTTTTGCTTTCATTCTATTAGTATTTTCCTTTAGCAATTTGAACATATTTAAATCAATGGATTTTAAGTCTTTGTCTAGTATGTTTGAAGCTGGTGTCTTTAAATTGGTATCTGTAGATTTATTTTCTTTCTTTATTGAACACATTTCCCCATTTTTTGTGTGTCCTAAGATCTTTGGCTGAAAAGTGGACTTTTATTAAGACATCAACTATCTGCTGCCATTGAAGACTGGCTCTGTGTGTACTAGAAACATCATTGATCTGAAGGTCACTGGGGGGCATCTTTTCTCAGCATGTGTGTTTATTTTCCTGAGCATTTACCCTCCCACAATGCCCTCAAGTTCATGGATGATTTATATGTCTTCATTTCCAGGGATTCTTATCTATTCTTCTTCTCAGCGATTGAATGTTCCTTTATGTTACTTGGCATAAAGTTCTTGCCCCCATAGATCTGCATGTCCATCTCTTTTGATATTTTATCCCAGGGTGCCTGCCACTGCACTTGGCAGTTCCCCACATTGAGAGCCAACTTTGCTGGTGTTAGTGTGTGACCTCTGAGCCAAGTGATACAGAAAAAAAAAACTCCTGTGATAGCCCACAAAGAGGACAGAATGCATCAAATTCTGTCCCTTTCCCTCCATCCCAAGGGAGAAAACTGAGAATTGGACCACGTCCTCTTGTGTATGTCATGATGTATAGATGTGGTAAAGATAAAAAATAAATAAATGCAGACACTACAAAATCCGCTACTTACTTGAAGTGTGTTTTTGTTTATTGGATGTCCAGTGGGTTAATATGGGTCACTGAAGAGTGTCCATAGTTCTCACAGGATATTTTGATCAATCTATTTTCAATATTTCAATATTTCAAGATTTTCAATATTTCCATGGGGATTGATCATTTGTGACTTCCTAGGCCACAATCGTACTCACTTTCTATAATTTTGTTTATGCAATTTTTTTCTTTTGCTTGTGTTGCTATAAGAGAATACTATCTTTAGGTAATCTCTGAAGAAAAAAATTATTTGGTTTACCATTTTGATGACTGGGAAGTCCAAAAATCATGATACCACCATTGCACATGCCAAATCAATGGAGACTCATGAAAAGAACTGGCCATGATGAGAAGGGATACTGTGTGGGCTAGGAAGTATGAGGGCAGGGAGGGAGTGAGCTGATTTTTTTATAGCAACCTGGTCTCACAGGAGTGATTCTATTCCTATAACAACTGCATCAATCTACTCTGATGGTACTGCTCACATGATGGAATCATCCAAGGTTCCACCACCTCGGTATTGTTTTTGTTTGATACTGTTCTTTGGTGCATTATAGTGGCACATAATGGGTCATTGTTACATACTTATATGTGCACACATATAAGAATATAATTTAGTCAATATTATTTCCTGTTTTACCTTTTCCTTTTCCTCCTTCCTCCACTGTTGAGGGCCGTCTCGGACAAGATGGCACCTGGCAATGAGCCAAAGGGCACTGGGTACCAAAATAAGGAAGTACCCATAAAGGTTGCTTGCCTACTAGTTCCTTGGAGACTTATGACGTGTTGACGCCAGGCTCAAGGATTGGCTATCTAATATCATGCTGTGCGTGGACAGCTCGTGATTCATATAGTGCTATGCTGACATTCCTCTGCATGCTCTCCTGTGTGAGAGAAAGCTTTGCTGTAATTGGCTGATAAGCTAGGAGCCTCGGGGAGGAGAGAGGGAGAGGGAAGAAGAAGGGAGATAGTGGCAGAACAAAGGAGGCAGAAAAACAGGGAGGACGCAATAAATCTGGTCAACTAAAGATTGGTGGTGTCTCCTTTCTCTGCGCCGGTTCTGCTGGATGGAAGAAGTGGTGGCCAGGACGGGGAGCTTCTTCCTCCTTCTGCATCCTCCCAGGTAAGTAACTTAAGGTAAGCTATAGGAAAACTAAGTAACTTTAGGTAAGCTATAGGAAAACTGTAGGATAACCCCGGTGAAGGGAGTCAGTATCACCCCGGTAAAGGGAGGCCACATAACCCCGGTGAAGGGAGTCTGCATAACCCCGGTAAAGGGAGGCCACATAACCCAGTAAAGGGTGTCTGCATAACCCCGGTAAAGGGAGGCCACATAACCCCGGTGATGGGAGTCTGCATAACCCCAGTAAAGGGAGGCCACATAACCCCGGTGAAGGGAGTCTGCATAGCCCTGGTAAAGGGAAGTCTCGTAACTCCAGGATGGGGGTCACAAGTGTCTAGAAATCAAATGATAGGAATCATACAAGATGTACTTAAGGCTAATGGAACTGCCATAAAACAATCTACTATAACAGCATATGTAACTACATTGGTCAAGGTTAGTCCTTGGTTTTTGGAAGAGGGAGTCCTAAATATTATACAATGGGAACATGATAAAGAGGATCTTATTAAAGCAGAAAAGCAATCCATGTTACCTAGAGGTACTTTTCCCATGTGGCAGCTCATTAAGGAATGTCTAACATCTAAAAAAGGTAAAATAATAACTTTAGTTAAAAAAGGAAATATGTGTCTGGAAGAGATAAAGAAACAACTAAGTGTAACTTCTCCTGAAGAGGAAGAAGAGGAGGAGGGGCTTACTGGGGAGGAATTAGAAAGAGCATCAAGGACATGGTCGCCCCCATCAGTTATATCGGGAAGGAATACCAATCCCTTCCTGGAGGCAGCTGCTCCCCCTCAGGCAGCTTGCCCCATATATCCCCCAAAGTACACTTGGGAGGAGTTAGCTCATGCTATAAATCAGATGGGTTTTTCACCGTGGGGAGAAGAAACCCCCCTTAAGGAAACCTCAGCAGTCTCACAATTCTTCCCTGTACTAGAGGACCAAAATAGACAAAGATTCCACCAACCTCTGGATTTCAAAACAGTAAAAAATTTTAAGGAGGCAGTGGCTACATATGGTCCACAGGCCCCATTTACAATTAGTATGTTGGAATCAGTATCGGGGCTAAATCTAGTGCCAGAAGATTGGAAAAGGCTATGTAAACCTGTGCTATCAGGGGGGCAGTACCTAGTGTGGAAAACTGCATGGCAGGAAGCCTCATTAGAAACAGCACGATGTAATGCTGCCACAGGCTTTCCCCAAAGAAATGTAGAAATGCTAACAGGAGAAGAAAACTATGAAGGTATTCAACAGCAGATTATTTATGATCCTGGGGTGTACACACAAATCGCTGCTTCTGCCACTAAAGCCTGGAAGTTAATTCAAGGGTCAGGAGATTTACAGAGGCAGTTGTCTAAGGTGATTCAGGGGAGTAACGAACCATTTGCAGATTTTGTTGATAGACTAATCCAAACGGCTGCTAGAGTATTTGGGGATTCAGAACAAGCTATGCCCTTAATAAAACTATTATCTTATGAGCAAGCAAATAGATGGTGTAAAGAAGCTATAAGACCATGGAAAGATAAAGATTTAAGTACATATATAAAGGTCTGCAGGGATAGCAATAGCTACTGCTCTTCATGGTCCAAATCAGGGGCAATCAAGAGTTAAAGGAATAATATGCTTTAAGTGTGGGCAAGAAGAGCACTTCAGAAGAGACTGCCCTGAAGGACCCACAGGGTTAAAGCTCAGGGGAACACCTAAGACTAGAGAACAGCAAAGAACAAATCAACCTGCCCCAGGTCTATGTCCCCGGTGCTGGATAGGAAGGCACTGGGTGAGATTTTGTACATCAAGATTTGACATAGAGAGAAATTCTCTTCCTACCCATTCAAAAAACAGCCAGGGGGGCCCAACCTGGGGCCCTCAAATATACGGGGTCTTTCAGAATCCCATAGTCCAGAACCCCACTCACAATCCTTTCCGACTATCTCCTCATTGTCCCGAGGAACATCAGGGAGTGGGAGATTGGACCTCTGTGCCTCTGCCCGACTCGATCTAACCCCAGAGATGGGAGTACAAGTGGTCCCCACGGGCATACATGGACCACTCCCTGAGGGCACAGTAGGATTATTGTTAGGGCGGAGTTCCACAACTCTGTCAGGATTACAAGTATTTCTAGGAGTCATTGATTCTGATTATACTGGGGAAATAAAGATTATGTTATCCTCCCCTCAAGGGGTATCTGTTGTTTCTCCAGGAGACAAAATAGCCCAAATATTGATATTGCCTGGCCATCATGGGACTTTTCCCAGTTCACAAAGGACTGGAGCAGACAACGGGTTTGGATCAGCAGGATCGGGTGTCTTTTGGGCACAATCAACAAAAAATAGACCCATACTTAAATTGAAAGTTAATGGTACTCCCATAGAGGGTCTAATAGACACAGGTGCTGACATCTCTATTATAAGACAGAAGGACTGGAACTAATCATGGCCTGTTACAGCATCCAGTACTACCTTACGGGGACTTGGATTTGCCCAAACCCCATTACAAAGTTCAGTTGTATTATCTTGGGAGGACCCTGATGGGAAAAGGGGGACATTCCAACCTTATGTATTAGCTCACCTGCCTGTCACTCTTTGGGGAAGAGACATTTTAACACAGATGGATGTTGCCATTTCTTCCTCAGTTGAACAAAATATTTCCTGTCTAAACCCAACCGTTTTACCAGTCATGGTGGGACAAGGTTATATCCCTGGAAAAGGAGTAGGCAAGAATCTACAAGGTATGACCTGCCCCATTCAAGCCGAAGGACAAACAGGGACTAAGGGGCTGGGTTTTCTGGAGGGGCCACTGAACCATTAAAGATAACATGGAAATCCAATAATCCTATCTGGGTCCCCCAGTGGTCCCTTTCTAAAGAAAAATTAGAGGCGGCCCAGGAAATAGTTAATCAACAATTGAAGGAAAATCATATCATTCCTTCCACTTCCCCTTGGAATACACCCATTTTTGTCATAAAAAGAAAGTCTGGAAAATGGCAACTCTTACAAGATCTGAGAGTCATAAATTCCAGTATGCAGATTATGGGCCCGGTGTAACTGGGTCTCCCCTCGTTAACTGCTGTTCCAAAACATTGTCATATCATTCTCTATAGACATAAAAGATTGTTTCTTTTCCATTCCTGTGCATCCCTGAGGATAGCCCTTGATTTGCCTTTTCCATTCCTATTTGAATAATGAAGGGCCTAATACTAGATACCAATGGGTGGTCCTTCCCCAGGGAATGGCAAATAGTCCCACTATGTGTCAAATATATGTTGGCCAGGCTGTATCACAGATCAGACAAAATTGTAAAGGACTTTATTGTCTCCATTATATGGATGATATTCTTTTGGCTCATAAGGAACAGGAGGCCTTATTAGGGGTATTTGATGATATTATCAAAACCCTAAAAAAATGGGGATTACATGTGGCCCCAGAAAAGGTGCAAACCCGCAGCCCTATTACCTTTCTGGGACATCAGATATTAGATACCTGTGTTAGGCCACAAAAAATTCAATTAGCCACAGGAAAGCTTAAGACTCTAAATGATTTCCAAAAATTATTAGGTGATATAAATTGGATAAGGTCAAATTCGGGAATCACCACTGGTCAACTTTAGCCTCTGTTTGATATTCTCCAAGGAGATTCAGACCCTACATCCCCCAGAAATTTAACTCCTGAAGGTAGAAAAGCCTTGAGGTTAGTAGAACAAGCTTTAGAAAATGCTCATAGTGATAGAGTTGATCTATCCTTGCCTTTTAGCCTCATAGTGTTAGATTCTGCATATACTCCTACAGGTCTGGTATGGCAAACTGGACCCCTGATATGGATCCATTTGCCAGTATCCCCCAAATATGTTGTTTCCCCATATCCTGTGATGGTAGCAAATCTAGTTACATTAGGACTTAAGACTGCCCTTCGAGTTTTTGGAGTTCATCCTCAGATAGTTATTGTCCCATTCTCGGCAAAACAGATTGAAATACTAGTTAACAGTAATGAAGATTGGGCAATTTATTGTTCCACCATGGCCACATTTGATAATCACTTGACAAGTTCACCTATTGTCAGCTTCTTCAAAAAACAACCTGTTATTTTCCCTCAGGTTGTTAAGGCTCAATCTATTCCAGCAGCAAATACAATCATTACAGATGGCTCCTCCTCCTGGCACAGCTACAGTAGTTTCTGACATAGTACAGACTATTATTACTTCTCATAAGTCTGCTCAAAAACTGAACTGGAAGCATTTATAACTGCCTTACAAACATTTCCTGAGAAACCTTTAAATATTTATACTGATAGTCTCTATATTGCCCAGCTTGTGCCCCAACTTGAGACAGCTGGACCCATTAGTCCTCAATCTACCTTACAACAATGCTTTTATCAAGTACAAACTCTTGTGTGGGCTTGCAAAAAACCTTTATATAGTGGCCATATCAGAGCACATTCAGGTTTATCTGGGCCTTTAGCTCAAGGAAATTCTACTGCAGACTCAGCTACTCGAAATCCTCATGTGTTTAACGTTGTGCAAAAATCTATTAATTTCCATAAAAATTTTCATGTCAATGCTACTATTCTCAAAATAAAATATAACATTACAAAAGAACAAACCAGAAATATAGTAAAACAGTGTCCTGCCTGTGTGCCTCATTTATCTCTTCCTCATTTTGGAGTCAATCCTAGAGGACTCCTTCCAAATCATCTATGGCAGATGGATGTCACCCATATCCCTGAATTTGGTACTTTAAGATTTGTACTTGTAACTGTAGATACCTACTCAGGATATATATTTGCTACCACCCATACAGGGGAAAAGACAAAAGATGTAATCAGTCATTGCCTTCAAGCCTTTGCTACTATGAGAAGGCCAAAATCATTTAAAACAGATAATGGGCATGCATATACTTCTTCTTCATTTCAACAGTTTTGCTCAAAGTTTAATATCTATCATTCTACAGGATTGCCCTACAATCCACAAGGACAAGCTATTGTGGAAAGGGCTAATCAAACATTTGAAAGTCTGCTTAACTAAACAAAAAGGGGAATAGGGGCATTAGCCCCTCCCAAGAACAGACTTAACCTTGCTTTATTCATCCTCAACTTTTTAACTTTGAATGCTATGGGCTGTACTGCGGCTAATAGACATTTTAGTGAAAAGTCTGGTGGCCATCCACAAGCAATGTGGAAAGACATCTTGACTGGGTCCTTGAAAGGACCTGACCCAATATTAATTTGGGGGAAGAGGATCTGTTTGTGTTTTTCCTCAGGACCAACAACAACCTATCTGTGTCCCGGGCGCTTGGTAAGAACTATCCATAAGAAAGAAAATGACACCGAAACACATAATGATGGTGATGGTGGTAAGCCTGCTGTTGTTAGCTCTTCTTAAAACTTTTGGGGATATATCACTCATGGCACACAAATTTTCCCTCAATTATTTCCTAGTACAGAACTTCTAGGTATTCTTTACCTACCAGCTGGTTCCACTGTAAAGTCACTTATTACTAGTCTAAACTTCAAGTTAAGAGGTAGTCTTTGCTTCCTCTGGTTAGCCACCTCAGAAACTGCCATAATACAGGGAGGCAATCTCTCTCTCATTCATTAAAGGTACAGTCTAAAGCAAACCTATATATAGGGAAGTAATACACCTGTTTGTAGTTATACAGGGTGCGAGGCCAATTACTCTTCCTTTTATCAGGTTTTCCCCCCTACTCCCATATGTGTCACGTCTCCATTTGTGTTCATTCTGTCTAAGAGTTCTAAGTTTGATATTAACATTACTAATAACAATGATAATGATACTGAGGTCCTTAACTGTGTTATGTGTTAAGAGTGTTATGTGTTATGTGTTAAGAGTGATATATGTCTAGTTGTTGGGATGCCTCACTATTTCCTCTGGCTGTGATTGCCAGGATTCCAAAATTCATTCCAGTCCCAGTGACCTTAATTCATAGTGAGTGGAATTTCCTACCCGTGAAAGCAAAAAGAGATTTTGGTGTCTTAGCCATTATAGTCATAGCTGTTGCTGTGGCGGCTGCTGCAGCTGCTGCCACTGCTGCTGGACTTGCCCTAGGAACTGCTATTCCTACTGCTCATGTGCTCAACAATCTGTCACAAGCCACTGCCGAAGCATTGACAGCCCAGGAAAACATCAATGTGCATCTCGCCATGGGAATCCTGATTCTAAACCAAAGAGTGGACTTACTACAAGAACAAGTGGACATGTTGACTGTTACCAGCACAGACAGACTGTCTAGTGCATGCCCAAGCACTATGCGTTACCCCGATACCCTATTCTAATATTACTGCTGCTGCCAATCTGTCCAAATGGCTTGGTAGCATGCTTAATGGGACATGGACTAAAGAGTTTACTAATTTGACTACCCTATTGAGAAATTCTATATTTGTGGTAAATAGTACTCAGTTCAAGGTCCTGGGTATGCCAGAAGCCATTAGTTTCTTACAGTCAGCGTTACAATTTGGTAACAATGGATGGGAAGTTTTGCTATGATGGGATTGTTGTTCTTTCTGTTATTATTGCTGCTCAGATATCTGTTGTCTCTAAGGAGTCATCAAAGATGGCAAGCTTTAGTGGTGCGGCAAGCCCTTATGGCCATGGACCAAGGCTCTGATCCTCAGATTTGGCTCTCCCAATTACAGGACTGGTAGTCAATGATGGGTAAGCACAGGGTGGACTTTATACCAACCTAAGACAGGGATCAAAGCATGCCAACAGCTCTTTGACTCCGAATGACGGGTAAGGATAAAGTCTGACTCTGGCACCTAAGACAGGCACAGTCGCTGTCCTTTTCTTTTTATAACAAAAAGGGGGAGCCTGTTGAGGGCCGTCTTGGACAAGATGGCACCTGGCAATGAGCCAAAGGGCACTGGGTACCAAAATAAGGAAGTACCCATAAAAGTTGCTTGCCTACTAGTTCCTTGGAGACTTATGACGTGTTGACGCCAGGCTCAAGGATTGGCTATCTAATATCATGCAGCGCGTGGACAGCTCGTGATTCATATAGTGCTATGCTGACATTCCTCTGCATGCTCTCCTGTGTGAGAGAAAGCTTTGCTGTAATTGGCTGATAAGCTAGGAGCCTCGGGGAGGAGAGAGGGAGAGGGAAGAAGAAGGGAGATAGTGGCAGAACAAAGGAGGCAGAAAAACAGGGAGGACGCAATAAATCTGGTCAACTAAAGATTGGTGGTGTCTCCTTTCTCTGTGCCGGTTCCGCTGGATGGAACACTCCACTGAACCTTTTTTTCTACTATACTGATCCCTGTTCAATTTTCATAAGATTTTCCCCACACACACTTGTTATGCCCTCTAGCTTCCACATCTGAGAGAAAATATATATAACTGCTGAATTTCTCAGTTAGGCTTGTTTTGCTTAATAAAAGCTTCTCAAGTTTCATCATTTTCCTGTAAATGACATAATTTCATGCTTCTTTATGACTGAAAAAAAATTCTATGTATATTACCCTACACTCTTCATCCAGTCATCCATGTACAGATATCCAGGCTGTTTCCATAGTTTGGCTCTTGTGAATTGTTGCTGTTATGAACATGTGTATGGCATGTCTCAGTACAGTATGCTGACTTTAGTTCTTTAGGATAAATGCCACCCACACTGTTAAGCTGGGCACCTTTCTTTCAGCATATAAAACATTAAAGAAAATACTCAAAACACATTCAAAATATAGCATTATTTGCTTTTTAATTATAATATGAAAATAAATGAAAAAGAATAGCAATGTAGATGATATTTCACATACACAATATAAACATATCATCTTTCAAATTTTAAAAAAATAATTTAAATTCTACACAAGAGTTTTACTTGTACTTTGTGGAAAGTTAAAGATGGTCATTTTGGTGTGTAGCAGGTAAAGCAAGAGAATATGAAGAAGCTAACCTGAGATAAACCCACATGGAGATCTGAGTCTGAGTTTTGATTCTGCTTGCGGGTTGCTTCCACAACTTGCTAAGGCACATCTTCTTAGAGGCAGTGTCCAAATAGTTTTATTTTCTGGAATCAACATCTAGTTTCAAAGGGGCTGGGAATTGAATTGAGCCTGAATGCTTCTCAGTCTTCACCCTCAGTAATTCCTTGTGGGGTCTTCCTCAGGTTGGAGAGAGATCACTCTTCCAGTCAGGGGACTACAGGCCTGTGGAGGCAGGTGGTGTCTTAAATTCCAGGCACACATTGTATTGTGCTCTATCATGCAGCCACCACTTATGTTTGCAGATGAATTTCCCACTTGCTGAGTTATGTGTGTGTTTGTGTGTGCGAGTTCATTCCTCTGGGTATGAGTCACTGTGGATCCCCTGTTTTATGTGGAAATTTGTTAGAATGTTCTGCTGATACTTGTGAGTATCTTCTCTGTATGTATGTATATATATATATATATATATATATATATTGGGTGAGATCAGGTCTCAGTGGGATATCAAGTTTCTGAAGCCCCATTTAATGTTTGAAGACACTTTCCCAATTTGTTGTCATGTAAAAAAACAAATTTAGTGCTTGAAAATGAAGGAAAAGCATTTGATGAAGCTCTATGACCACTGAACTGGAGCCATAAACTCAGGACATGGGATGGTTCTGGCTACTAATCGTTATCTCCAGTTTCTCTTTTTCCCATTTTCATTTTTTATTCCACAAGATGGATTTTTTTCAGTAAAAATACAGTTTACATTTGTAAAATCATTTGCCTGAACATTTTTGTAGATTCTACTATGAATTTTTATATCCACTCTGGTTACACATATATTCTCACTTATTTTCCCATTAGTTCATTAATCTTTGTGTATTTTTGTAAAGGCAATATTTAATCAAACTGAATTTTCTTTAATTGTATAATAATGTTGTCATTTGAATGTTTGTTACCATTGTTCTGTAGTATAGTTGTAGTTCTGGTATTGCAATACCTCCTGCTTCACTCTTCCTGCTAAGGATTGCTTCAGGTTTTCGGGGTCTCTTATTTTTCCAAATGAATTTCATGATTGCTTGTTCTATTTCTATGAGTTATGCCACTGGGATTTTAATTGGAATTGCACTGAATCTATATAGCACTTTTGGTAATATGGCCATTTTGACAAAATTAATTCTGCCTATCCAAGTCCATGGGAGATCTTTCCATCTTCTAAGTTTTTCTTTAACTTCTTTCTTTAGTGTTCTGGAGTTCTCATTGTAAAGGACTTTCACCTGTTTTGTTAGATTGACTCCCAAGTATTTTTTTTTGAGCTATTGTGAATGGGGTATTTTTCCTAAATTCTCTTTCAGAGGATTCAAATCTTATGAATAAAAATGCATTAGATTTATGACCATTGATTTTTATATCCTGCCACTTTACTGAATTCATTGATGAGTTCTAGAAGTTTTCTGGTGGATTTTTCATCTCCTCTAAATATAGAATTAAGTCATTGGCAAATAGGGATAGTTTGAGTTCTTCTTTTCCTATTCATATCCTTTTAATTTCTTTGGTCTGTCTAATTACTAAGGTTAGAATTTCAAGGACGATGTTGAATAGGAGCAGCAAAAGAGGACATCCCTGTCTTGTTCCAGATTATAGGGAGAAAGCTTTCAGTTTTTCTCCATTTAGAATGATATTGGCTATAGTTATATTAGCTCTAGGTTTAGCATAGGTAGCCTATACTACACAGCATTAGTAACAAAAATGGCATGGTATTGGTACCAAAATAGACAGGTAGATCAATGGTACAGAATAGAGGACACAGAGACAAACCCAAATAAATACAGTTTTCTCATACTAGACAAAAGAGCCATAAACATACAATGGAGAAAAGATAGTCTGTTCAACAAACAGTGCTGGGAAAATTGAAAATCCATATGCAGCAGAATGAACTAAACCTCTGTCTCCCTCCTTCACAAAACTCAACTCAAAATGGATCAAGGACCTTGGAATCAGACCAGAGATCCTGCACATTAATGAAGAAAATGTGGGTCCAAATCTCCATCATGTTGACTTAGGACCAGACTTCCTTAACATGACACCCAAAGCACCAGAAATCAATAAAAGCAGGAATCAATAAAAGCAGGAATCAATATTTGGGATAGATTCAAACTAAAATGCTTTTTCTCAGCAAAGGAAACTATCAGCAATGTGAAGAGAGAGCCTACAGAGTGCGAGAAAATCTTTGCCCCTCATACTTCAGATAGAGCACTAAACTCTAGAATCTATAAAGTATTCAAAAAACTGTACACCAAGTTTACAAATAATCCAATCACCAAATGGGTTAAGGAAATGAGCAGACACTTCACAGAAGATCTACAATAAATCAACAGATATATGAAAAAATGTTCAACATCTCAAATAATAAGAGGAATACAAATCAAAACTACCCCAAGATTCTACCTCACCCCAATTAGAATGGTGATTATCAAGAATGCAAGCAACAATGGGTGTTGGCGACGATGTGTGGAAAAAGATACACTCACACATTGCTGGTGGGGTTGCAAATTATTGCAGCCACTCTAGAAAGCAATATGGAGATTCCTTAGAAAACTTGGAATGGACCCACCATTTGACCCAGTGCCTTCACGTCCTGCAGCACATGCTACTGTGGGGAGGGCCGCTCCTCACTGCCCCCTAGTTACAAGAAGGGCCTTGGTTGATACTGGATTGTGGGCATTCAGAGGTACAGCTTCTGTGTTTCCTCAAGTTATCAGGGTAAACAAATTCTAGATCATTCAAATTCAGGATACACATGCCCATCAACATTTATAAATGACAGCAATGTAGAATGTGTGTTATGTGATGTTCACAACATGGTCTGCTGAAAGCAATAAACACAATAAATTATTTGACAGATTTAATTCCTTAATTGATTAAAATTTGTGTCAAGTAAAAAAAAGGATGATTAGAACTAATGGGTGTGTAAAGATGAAAAAAATATTTACATGCTAGCACATTCAAGTAAACAACTGAAGTTATGACAGATTAATGAAAGAATGTATGAAGAGATTGTTTTCACTACTGATAAAGAGAGTAAATGTGCATGTTCTTCTGTCTGGCAATCAATGAAAGCAAACCCAGGTCAAGCCCAATATCTGTCTACACAGAGTGTGCACACTATCTCTGTAGAAGAAAGGCACTTCCCTCTAGCTCCTATTCCCTACACTGACCATTACAATTTCCTGATTTATTTTGTTTATTGAAATGATTTGATTTCATTTCATGGGTGTCCCATGCCATTGCCAGATGTGTGCCCTGGAACATGTTCCCTGACCTTAACAAACTTCAAGACAATGTGCTCCTTCCTGTCCCTTTTAATAACATTTAATTAACAAGTGAATGTGTAATCATTCTTGCCCCCTTGCAATCCCCACATTCTTTCACATGACCACACATCTCAGTCTTAGCAGAGCTTCCAGGAGCTGGGACAATTTTCAGGAGAAAGCTTAGAGATTGCAGACCTGCGTCAATCTACTTCATATAATTTTAATCCTTTTGGTTTCTGCAAAGCATACAGTTTAGCAATGTACTCACAACTAAAAATTTCAAAAAGGGACTGAGAAAACAGCATGTTTTCTACTTCACAGTATCCAAGTTGGCTGTTATTTCATTGCTGCTTCTGCAATTCTTTAGGATATGTGAGCTCTAGTACTGTCCTGCAGTATGTGAGCAAAGAATGTTGGCCTCATGTTCACCAGACTACTGGTTTTCACAGTGAAACTCATTAATGGTACAATTGTTATGTTTATTATAATGAAAATGAATTACAAGAACTTAAATGCTGAGACATCTTTTATAAATTTATTATAGTGTTTTACTCACATTATTCAGTCACAGTGTACAAAATGCTAGCAAGGAATTTCTTCTCAGTAACTCTTTGAAAATGGTCTAATTCTTGCATGTATTATTCACAGAAGCTAAAACATGGCCTCCACCCAGATACCTCTCAATGTGGGAATGAGGAAATGTTCAAAACAAATGTTATTCAGGGATAAAAATGGTGACATGCTGTCGTCATGACACAGATGGACAGAAAGGAGGTCATTGTGTTAAGTGGGATAAGTTGGACCCAGAAAGCAGGGGCCACATGCTCTGAGTCATCTGTGGAAGTGGCAAGGGTGTTCTCAAGGAGGAAGGGAGTGGGATGCTGTCACTAACGACCAGGAAGGCCTGGGGAAGGAAGGACAGAAAGTGGCGCCAAGATCGACACCGAGCCAGTGGGAGGAGGGGACTCCTGAGACTTGTCCTCCCATCAGGCAGTGGGAAGCTCCTGGTGTAGCAGGCTGGGGTGGGTCTCAGAAAGACTGGAGAAAAGGAGGTTGGCAGGCCCTCACACAGGAGGACTAAGTCTAAGTGGTCGCTCAGCTTCGGTTATCACACCATTGACACATGTATGCAGTGACCACGGTGTTCTGTAGAACATGGACCAATACAGCTCCATTAACAAAAATCAAAACAACTGAAATCAGTCAAACTTAGTTTTTTAAGTTAAAAGCATTGGTCTATTTCATTTTTTTAGATTGCTGCAATCTTTACATCCTAGGCATTGTGAAGGAAGTGAAATTATAGCATGTGTTAATATTAAAACACAATTTCCAAAAAGTAAAATGAAATTCTAATCATTTAAGAGAGAGATTTGCAACATTGAAAAATATGTCAACATAAAAAATCAAAAGGTAAAGATTCTATCATGGCATCAAACTGTTCATGAGTGGACTCCAAATGCTCATTAGAGTCTCCATCAAAATCTGTATTTAACTGAACCAAAAGTCAAAGTTTCACATTGGTGTCATGGAATGGATTGCTTCAGAATGAATTAGTATAATGTGTAATGCACTATAAATGCAATTTATTATAGGTGATTTGGAAGAAAGTTTTCAGGTATTTAGAGACAGACGATAGAAAGGAAATGTCTTGGACACATAGTATAAGGTCCTCTGCTGGCCAGGACTGGGCTCACTGGTGATGCCCAATCAGGGCCCACTTGCAGCTGACATGAGGGAGGAAATGGTTAGTAAGGAGGGAGCATATTTTCCTCAGCTTTAATTCTTTCTTCATATTCTTTAAAATATCTAGAGTCTACATTGTTTTAAAAAGTTTACATTTTATGAAACCAGAAATTTGAAAGTTTTCTTCTTATACAGTATTGAAGATAAATGCAGATGATATGTATTCAATTCATCACCCTAAACTTAAGCAACTCAAACAGGACACTTTGCTTATGATCCACATACTGTGCATAATTAAACAAGCATAACACATGGAAAGTCAAAGTGGAATGATGTTATGGATTATATCATGAGTATATTGGAAACATGATGTGATCTTTTAATACCATAAATTACTTAATTTCTCCTATTTATTCTAAAACATATTCTCAGTCAGTAGATTTTATACCTACCCAGTAATTCTTTACACAAACGGAATTTCACAACCTTACATATGTATTGGTGGTTTCCTTCATGCAATAAATGTATGTCTCATTCAAAGTCATGATAGGATTTCAACAGAATTTCCATACTGAAAGCTTAAATGGCAACCAAATGTAAGTCTGTCCTGGAAAACCTGCCTGGGTTAAAAGGGTTTTCAGACTCTGCAGATCACCAGCTCACACCTATGCACAGCACTGGTAGCTCACGCTGACTGAAAAACCAGGGTCCATGCTGCCCCTCAGTGAGTGACCATGTGATTAGATACATCCAGCGTGGATACAGGAAGTTGCTGGCCCTGCAAACCCTGGGACTGAGGATGCAGCAAATCAGAACTGACCTGAGCACGAGGCTTAGAGCAAATTGTGGCATCTCCAGAGAGACAAGTGAGGAGGTGACAGGAGAGAAAGAAACAGACCTCTGGTTCCACACTGGCTTCCCTGTAACACCAACTGTGCAAGGAGTCTGAGAGCTAAAGACAGACCTGGAGGGACATCAGGATGTGCTCCCATGTGTGTTGAGCTGCATTAAAGATGCTTCCAAGATGAGAAGGTGTGTGATAATAAAGCAACACATGATGGGCATGTGAAGCGTGAGATTGAGGGCAGCAATGACCAAGTCAAGTGTGCACTGACCTTCCTGAGTTTCTTAAGACAAAGTTCCCTGTCTATGCTTACCTGCCTCTCTGCACCAGGGGTAGCTGTGACTGATGATAGTGGTTAAAAGATGGCATACAGCACTACCTAAAGCCAGAGTAAACAATTCATTGTATTCTTTTTTGTGAATTTGAAATTTATTTTTACTTGAGACATGATAATATTACTTAGTAGTGGGCTATCATATGATATCAGTGTATGTGAATACTTGTACAATACAGATATTTCTATCTCCTCAAACATTTGACATTTCTTTCCCAAAAAAATGCTTCCAAAATCCTTTCTTCAATTCTTGTTTGAAATAGACTCTAGAGCACTGTTATCAATAGTCACCATAATTCACAGTAGCAGGTAGAACTCTGCTCCTATGTAACTACAGATTAGCACCCACTAACCCCTTGGGCCCCTCCTCCATCCCAGCCCACTCTCCCACCCCGTGCTGACCACTCTGCTGCTCTGGACTTGATGAAGCAGCTGCTTTTGTTCCCTGTGTGAGTGAGCTCCTGCAGGGCTGGCTTCTGAGCCTGACTTAGTCACTAAGCACAGAGATCTTCAGCTCCTCTCATGGTGCATGCTACAATGACAGCATCACATGTTTTTATGACTGAATTCCATTCTGTGTATACATGTACCACTTCTTTTACCCATCCATCAAATATTTTCTTGTGGAAATAAGAACTGAACCCCAGTGTGCTCTACCATTGAGCTCCATCCCAATTATATAATTTTTAATTTGAGGAGAGGTATGGTTAAGACTCCAAGGATGGCTTGAACTCTCTGTGCTCCTGCCTCAGCCTCCCAGGTGTTTGGGATCACAGGCTGCACCTCCTCACCCAGACCCATCCTCAGGTGTTTGGAGGACACTCTGGTGTCCATTTAAGGATGCCCTGCTTGGCGCTGCAGGATCACAGGAGTGCTGACTCCCTTCTGCACACTGATGTCATCTCCTTTGCAGACGTACCTAGCAGTGGGTCTGCTGCAGCACATGCTGGTTTTATTTAAAACAATTTGAGGCAAGTACTCCTAATACAATAAAAGCTGAAAGATAATATAAGCTCTTGAGATATAAAAGTCAAAATAGAAGGCATGCTTCATTCTTCCCTTTTTCGCCAATGACCACTAATTAAGATGACTTTTCATGAAGTTGCTAGTTTCTGCATATTGTTATTCTTCTGAAGTCATGAGGCAGAAAATTATAAAGAACAGATAAAATCTCTCTCTCTCTCTCTCTCTCTCTCTCTCTCTCTCTCTCTCTCTCTCTGCATGTAGAAGCTCAGGAATTACAGAGCTTCGATGATAGTACCCATTTTTCCCTGCAGGTATAATGGAGAGATATGAAAGAACAGTGACAAAAAGGAGATGCTACTAAGCCACGTACTCGGCAACTTCATTTCACGTACTTTCATGTTAATGGAAGAAAGTAAAAGTGTTTTCAAAATGTTAAAGAAGAAAAGTGAATTGTTTAAAATAGCAGTTACTTCTTCACAAAGATTAAAATTATTAAGAAATTCTTGTAATTAACCACAACACAAAATTCAAAATCGTGCACTGCTGTGAATCATGGGGGCATAATAGATGCAAATGCTCAGGTAGTGGTGGGAAAGCTGAGTGTGTGTGAAGAATGAGTCTCCAAGGAACCCCTGCCTCCTGCTCTCCTCTCCTCTGGTATTTAAGGATATACTCTTCAGCTGGAGGGGTATTTTAATGATTGGTGCTCTTCTGCATCTAAAGATACTAGAAATGACTCAGGAAAGAACTGCTACAAGACCAGGACACAGCTCAGTCCGGACCAAGTGTGTCCTGCTGGGTGAGGAAGGTCCAGAGCTCCTGCCCATGCCCAGGGAGGGTTTCAGGCCCCACAGGCCATGTTTCCTCTTTGGCCGAAACAGCCCTGGCACCAGAGAACGTAGAGGTTTATTTGAGAAAGGCTATTAAACAAGTAACCTGGAAAGTATCTGAATCCAAGATACAGGACTTGATCCTAGAGGCAGAAAAAAGATGGCATAATGGGAAGAGCTGCAGAACATCAGTGCACCACTGGCAATTCTCCTGAACTACCAGTAGTCAGAACCAGGCAAGGTGGTAACCAGTTAGTGTGTTTCACTGCACTTTGACCACAAACTGTACCCTGGATGCATGAGCCCTGCAGACAAGAACAATTAGCTTAGAGCACCCCCGTTTATGCACAAAAATGGAGAGGAATTTGCTCTATTCTTGGAGGAATGTGCGGATATGCTGCTTGGTCAGTAGCTTTCTGGTGATCAGCTTCTGCAAATCTGCCTTCGTGGCCTTGTCCCTTAGGCTGTAGATGATGGGGTTGAGGGTACAGGGCAGCCCAACATAGAAAGCAGAGAGCACCAGGTGCATGGATGAGCAGGAGTCTAGGAGGGGCTTCAGGTAAGCAGCAAAGGCAGTGGAGAGGAAAATCCTAACACCTGCCAGGTGGGGGAGGTGGGTGGAGCAGGCTTTGGCTGCCCTGCTGTGGACAGGTCTGCCTGACAGTGGAGAAGATGAAGACATAGGAGGTGATGATGCAGCAAAAGCAGCAACTGTCCGGGACAGCACTTGAGATGAGCACAACTTCTGCTGTCACATGCTAGGAGCAAGAGATGGCCAATAGCCAGGGAATGTCACAGAAGAGCTGTTGGATGTATCCCCAGCAGGAAAAGGACAAGGTGCTCCCAGTGTGCATGGCAGATAGGAAGCCACTGCTGAGCCAGGACAGAGTGGCCATCTACACACAGGGACCCCTGCTCGTGATGGCTTCGTAGAGAAGGGATGGCAGATGGTGGCCTAGTGGTCCATGGAGGTGCCTGTGAGGCGGCTCAGCTCTGCAACTGCAGAGAAAGGCACCAGAAAGACCTGGGCCCCACAGCCTAGGGATGAGATGGAGCAGCAGCGGGTCACGAGTTGGCCACAGCTTTGGGCACCACAGAAGAAATGAGGTAGATCTCAAAGAGGGACAAGTTCTTTAGGAAGAAGCACATGGGCATGTGGAGGCCAGGGTCCAGAGGTGATGCTGATGGTGAGGCCAGTCCCCATGAGGGCAGCCAGGTAGGCTGCAGGGGGAGCCCCAGCTTGCAAGAACTGAAGGTTCCACAGGCCAGGGAATCCCAAGAGGAGAATTTCTGTGACTCCAGGGCAATTGTGCATTTTTGATGAATATTCTGTATCAAAAAGGACAGGTGTGATGGAAAGATCCAGTTTGATATTTGTTCCTAGTGAATGATTAGCAAAGATTGGGTTGAAGTTCAATGATGGGTTTAATGATCAAATTTTCCAATAAAAATCCAGTTTCTTGATCACATTTTCCATTGTATCATATCATGTTTTCTGAGGTTCTCTTTACATAAGTCTGAGTGTCATAATGGAATCCAGCAGCACACGGACATTCTCACAGGAGCAGGGCCAAGCAGCTTGGGCCTCCAGAGAATTCTGTTTGAAGTATAAGGAGTGAAGACAAAGACGTGGACATTCCAATACGCACGAACCTGGCTAGTCCCAGTTGGTTTTGAAAATTTATTTTCCTGTCAGTTGACTTTTTATTTGCAATATTTAGCTGATTATACCAACTTTTTCTAACAATGAGTGTGTTTCCTCCCTACTCTATGTAAATGTGCTCTCTTCCTCCTTTTAACTTTCCTGAAACTCTTTGGTCATTTTGGTGATTCAGTGCCTTAGCCCCAGAGTTCCTGCCCTTGGACTGATGCTTCCCACCTTTTCTCCTGGTGCTTCATGTCCTTTCATTTTCCTAACATTTTTTGAGGGCTATCGTCTGCATGAAACGCATATTTCTACATAAATAAGAGGAAGAGAGAGTCAGAAATTCCTCCCAGGCTTTAATTTAAATACTAATAGACAGCATCCTAGTGTTTCATAAAACCTATACTAAGAGATGTCCATGGAGGATACTGCAACATTTCAGCTCACTGTTTTCTGGTTTGTTTTAGTGGTCATGTGTTGACAATTTAAACAGATCTTACTAAGCTCAGCATTATTTTCCATCACATTTTATCATCTTTCTCATAAGGTAAAAAACTTTCCCTTATATTTTCAACAAACTATTCATTAATTACCATGTTGCAGTTACCATGTTTTGCATGATAAAGAGGTTTTTTGTAGTTGCTTCGAAAATGAATATATCCTTAACCCAAATTCTACAATAATAAGAATATTTTGAAATAAATCCTTTCTGAATTTATGTTTCAGTAATTAAGAAAGAAATCATCATTTTGTGCCTTGTTGCCTATATTGAGGAGACAAATTCTTAAAGATCTTAAAATTGACATAATACTGACATAACACTTCTTTTTAGATCATTTTGATAAGAACATTCTCTGGTCCAATGACTCTCTTATTAAATTACAATCAGCCACAGTATAAAGGAAAATTGGAACTTACCAAATGGTTTGTCCTACAGGAGGTGGAAGCAGGCATCAGACTCTTTCTGCAGGCCCTGGGGAAGTTGCTGGTGGCTGATGCAGAGGCTCCAGCCTCCCTGACTTCTAGGAGCTGAGGAGCCCGAGCTGCCTGCTGCCTGGGCTGCAAACACAGCTGTGGAGAGGAGTGAGCAGAAGGATGAGCATGGGGGTTATGTCTTCTCCTGGCCCCAAGGGCTTGAGCTCCACATTGGTCCAGCGGGAGATGCTGCCTCTGCTGTCACTGTCACCCGATTCCTTGCCATGGCTGAGGGACACACTGGTTTGTCCCTGATGTGACCACAGTGCCTCTTACCTGACAGTCCTTTCAAGGAGCAACTTCCTACCCTGGAACAGTGAGGGCAGGGGACTCCTTCACTCACTGAGTCTTCTGCAGAAGAGACCAGCTGGTTCAGATTCACTCTGGACTGTGGTCAAGTTGAGACCCACCATCACCAGACTTATTCTACGGCCATGGTCATACTTTCTCCTTAATCCTGAAAGGCTAGCTGTACCTTCTTTATTGGAATTACAATTCTGTTTGCATTGCGGTCCTGACATATGTTCTCAAAATCCATTCCCTCCTCACAGTGGTTTTTTGACTCTCTAGTCTGTTCCATTGTCCAGAAGACCCAAATTTCCATGTACCCTAATATTTTAGTTACTAGAGCTCTGTAGTACAGTTTGAAATAAGGTCCTACCTTGTCCCTGCTTTGTAGATTTTGTTCATTTGCTGACTTGTGTGTGGGTGTGTGTGGTTCCACATGACTTTTAGAAAGTTTTATTCTCTGTGAAAAATGACTTTGATGTTTCCATAGTGATTTCATGGATTCTGCAGATCAATGGGTGTGTGGATATTATAATGTATCTATTCTTCCAATTAAATTTTTTAATTGTCAGAAAGGTCTTTCACCTCCTGGTTGAATTTATCACTACATTTTGCTTCTTATCTGTTCTAAATGGGATAGTTATCTCCATTTTTTTTTTTGGATAGTTTGTTGTTAGGTTACAATATGCTTCAACTTTTTTCAGTGTTTATGTTGTGTTCTTCAACTTTTCTGATTGTGCCATCAATCAACCAATGTGCATGTGTGCAGAGTGTGTGGGTGGATTCTGTAGCATCTACTCCATGTATCACCTGTGCCATTAGGAAACAATAACACATTCGCTTTGCCCTATCCTATGTGGATGCATATTCCTGCTTTATCTTACCAGCTTGTCCTGCAAAGACTTCCATTACTCCCCTGAATAGAAGTTTCAGGAAGCTGCTTTCACATCTGTGTCAGAACTTCTCCTGAACTCATTCCCTCTGCATACTGCTATCTGAGGCAATGTCCTGGTTCTCCCCTCACCTGTGCAGGTACGGGGGTTTCAGGTTCCCCTCCTGACTCCAGGACTCCTCCTCCACCCCCAGCGTGCATCCTTCATGGTGGTTTCCTATAATGCTTTGTGTGTCTGCAAAAGGGTGTGATCTCTCCCCTTTTATTTTGGATTGCATTAATTTGAATTTTCTCTCTTTTTCTTTATTAGTCTACCTATAGGTGTATTGTTGGTTTTGTTTCTTTTCAAAAAATGTTGATCTCATTAATATTTTGTATTTCTATTATTTCTACTTTGATCGATATCTCTCTCTCTTTCTTTCTCTCTTTCTCTTCTCTCTCTCTCTCTCTCTCTCTCTCTCTCTCTCTCTCTCTCCCACACACACACAACCCCACTCTCTCTCTTCTTCACTCCCTCTATCTCTTTTACTTCTCATGCTAACTTCAAAATGAGTTAGTTCATTTATTTCCTAGTTACTTCAGGTTTTTCTTTGGAGATTTTTGCACTTTCATTCCTAGTTTGCCTTTGCTGTAACCCCATATTTTGGCATGCCGCTTTTTCACTTTATCTGTCTCAAGGTATTTAGAATTTTCTCCTCCTGTTTTGTCAACCTACCAGATGTTCAGAAGTATGTATTTCCTTTTGTGATTTTCCAAATCCCGTTCTTTCATCAGTTTCTGCTCTCATGCCACTGTGGTTGCAAATGGAACAACATGTTATTACAACCTTCTTAAGATTGTTCCTGTGCTATGCCCTAATATATAATCTGTCCTCCAGAATATTCGGCCTGGGTGATCTGATCTGGGTGATTTCAGAACTAATATTCTCTGTTAGTTTGCTGGCAGAGCAGTCTGTGCATATTGGACCATGCGGTGCTCAGTTCCCATGCTGTCACTGAACTCACCTTTCCCTGCCTTCCCATCCTGACCTGGGTTTCCATGCCTGGGTGCTGCTCTGTGAGGTGGCATGCACTGAGTGTTATGTCCTCCTGAGGAGCTGAGGGCCTGTCATTACAGGGCTCCCTGTCTCTCCTTAAAGTCTGGCTGACATGTGCAGAGCTTCCTTTGCTCTCCTTGAACTTCATAACCTACAGCACCTTTCCTGTGTCTTTGCTTCACTCTGTTCTCACAGTGAGGTGGGCCTCAGGGAGGCAGCTCATAACTGCACTTGATGGTTTCATAAATTCAGCCTCTCTCTTCATGATGGAGAACTAAATCCACTTACACTCAAGACAATTGCTGATAGGTGACTACAGATTTCTGATATTGATTCTCTCTTTTTTCCTGCTTTGCTGTTTGATGTTACTGTACTGATAACATTTGAATATTTTGCATTTTTTCCAACTGCAGGTATTTGCTTTGAGTTTACTCTGAGGCTTCAATGGGACCTCATATTGTTTTAACAGTCTCCAACCAGCTCACAGCCACTCAATTGGATTGTAAACCAACCTGCACAGTGTCTCCCCAACCATATCTTACCCTTAAAGTCACTTTTGGGCCATACTTGGTATTGAACAAGGGAAACTTTACCACTGACCATATCCTCAGTCCTTTTTTAAAATTATGATTTTCCCACTTGCATTTATAAGTTGCTGCATGAAATTTATACATATGCAGGATGTGTTTTAAAGAATGACTTGTCCAGAAATTACTTTCTAGAATTAAATCTGTTTGAATAGATTTTCATCCTATTTGAGTCAATGAATTGATTTTACAGAGATTCTGGGATGAAGGATGACCCCTGTGTATTTAGGGTTATGGATTTAGTCTAACAAAATGATAGCTGTATATTAAATGTTTGCTTGTTAATCATTTTTGTGTGCTCTACCACAGAGATTTAATCCCATTTAAATTTAATCCCATGTAAATATTTTCTAATGATATCTTTATATGTACAGAGGTAGGAGGTAGATATAAACCCATTATATAGATGAAGAAACTGAAGTTCAAATGCAAAAACCACAGTGCAAGAGCACAAGAAATGTACACTCCAGACTTCTATTAATAGGCAAAGTAGAAATCTATTATTTGATTGGATTTTTAAATGACCAGAGAGGGTAGGGATGATAAAATTCTGCCATTCTTGTTTTACTCTCTCAAATGTTCATAATTATATGAGTACTTATTGAGCACCTACAGTTTGCCAAGGTTTATATTAGGTGTGTAATCTATATTTTCTAATTTTTAATTTTGTGATTTGCAATTTTCTAATGTGGTAAGAAAGTTGTCTTCACAACCACCAAGCAGAGAAGAACCTGAGATCTGTAAAGTTTGAGTTTTCTTGGTTTTACAGAACCTGAATTGAGATCCTGCTGTCCAATTCTAGAGTAACTACTTTAACCCAGGCTGCCAACCTACTTCTCAAGGTGAGATCACCTAGGATGCTCAGATTCATGAGCTTTTACTACCTCCTTTTTGGAGATTGGAAAAGGGAGGCTCTAGCCTCGTGCAAGATCTTACGTTGGCTTGACTTCCAGACAAAGCTCTTCCCCTGTATTGCTGTGTCACCTTAATCCAATCCCTTCTTCAAATTAATTTACTTGAAAAAGTGTAAGTAGTCAATGTTCTTCCATTCTCCTTTTGTGTGGCCTTCTACTTTTTCCTTGCACTGAAGATAATTTTTCTATGTGGTTAAAGATGAGAGTCTTTTTAAGGTGTTTATGTCCATCTGGTTATGCAGTGAACTACTTCCCCATCTCAGCAAGACCTCTCATTCTTGTCAACTGGCATGTGTGTGCACAGATGTGTAGGCATGAAAGACAATGTGATCATGAGGGGATACGAGGCCATCCCAAACCTAGATGATGGCATATCCCAATGGGAGCTATTTCTAATCTGCATTTGCCCACTTTTCACCAACTTTCACATAGTAATTCCAATACTGGCAAATTCTTTAAACGAGGGTGAGAATATTTAGACACTTAAATTGCATTTTAAGGTAATTTTTATTATTGTCTAGATTAGTATAAAAGGTCAATTTTCCCAGTATTGTATCATCTCCCAATGAAATAATCATGTTCTTAGAACTTATGTTTTGAGTTGGCCTCAAACTTGTGACACTCCTCCCTAGCCACTGAAGAGCTGGAATTGCATGTGCACCACAGGCCCAGCTGTGTGCTCTCCTTTTTTATTCATAATCTATAAGGTAAACTACTTGGCACAGCTCAAGAAACACATTCTTTGGCAGAGGAGATACAGCTGAGAGAGCTTTAATGTTATGGAACTTATTAATACACATTTGTATGTACACATGTATGTGTTCATATGTAAATCTCTAAACCATCTCCATATCTAAGCACCTCCCCTCCCACAAACTGACAGACCATTCACAGGCCCCAAGAGCTACTGTTCCGCAGCCATATAAACTCCTGCATTATCAGCCTCTACTGTGGATTTTATTAAAGTTTCTATCACTAACTGTCATTTCCATGTTTCCCAAGGAATTGTTCCTTTTCACTCTCAAAAAACCCAAGGTGATCCTAGGAATTCTAAGTCAATGGTATCTCTAAATAAAATATCCAGTGATAGGTACCAGAAAGATTCCCAGGGCATGCTCCCTAGAGAACTCTGATCTCCTTACTCCATTTCCCCTGATGCTGTGGAAGTGGGATCAAAGCCTGTTACTTTTAATAGACATCGGAAGAACCAGCCAGCTCCACCCACCTCCCCAGTCTTCTCCTCCTGAGGACTTACTGAGCTGCTGCTGAGGAGGCTCTGTTCTGCCCTCACCTGGATGTGTCTGGATGGGAAATGCAAGCTTTCCACCATGTGACATCCGATTAAATGAGATAAAACCTAATGATTGCCTAACTGCAAGTGATGCCTTGAGTGTGTCTTCACTTCCATTTATTTTAGAGTGTCGCAGGACTAGAAAGTAGAGAAAAACTCTGATAAAATGGGTGTACTACTTTTATGTTACAATCACTCAGATTTTAAATTCACCACTGCATCTGCATATTGGTTATGTACAATAACAACATATCTACTTCTAGTTTAACAGTCTAATTTATATTCTGGATGGAATCTGCTGATTCCTACCTCTGCAGTTGTTCAAATAACTTCACATCTATTGGGGAATATTTATGGCCTCAAATGGCTCACTCCACAGAGATGACTCCTCTTTATCTTCCCTTGTAAAGATAAGAATGGAGAATCACATGTGTTTCACTATCATGTTCTTCTTAAAATCCAAAAATGGCACATTTTTAGCTTTCCATGTTTGTTGGAATTGTGAGCTAATGCATACTGCCTCTAATAAACATACCTCAGATGTAGGGGACCAGCTTCTTCATGTCCTCCTCCAAATGCTATAGCAGAGTCGGGTCTGACTGGGGAAGCATGGCTGAATGTGTCTCCAGAAATTCCCAAAAGTGAAGAGAAAAGATGGACGTGCTCACACTTACTGAGCTTGGATAATGCCTCAGCTGCTCTCAGAGATTGTCCGGAAGTCAGAGAATGCTGTTTAAGCAGGAGTTTATTTACAAGCACTTTGGACACTTGAGACATCGTAACCATGCAGACACTGGAGCGCTGGGGTCCTTGAATGCCTGGCTGAGGGCCAGGCAGAGATGGCCTTTCTCTGAGATCTGTGGTCAACAGGTAGTCTTTGTGGGGATATTTGAAAACAAATAAGAAAGAAACTGAAAGATTGAGTGTGTCTGTCCTTGTAAGACTGAAGAGGGAATAGAGAGCAGAAGTCAGCCTGTGTGCTCTGAGGGGAGGACGGGTAATCAGAGGAGCAGGTGGGAGGAAGTGCTCAGGCAGGGTGGTGGCAGCTGGGACAACAGCAGCAGTGCTCATCAAGGGAATGTGCCTCTACTCTGAGTGCATGGGTGGCTTCAGTTCAGGGCCACCTGCCTGCCTCCTCCAACACCTAGAAGCACCTGATGGGAAGCATTTGGGTTCAGAAATACCAGGTGAACACCTCTGGGTTGACACCTGTTTTAGACTATTATTTCAAAAGTCGTTTTCATGATTTATCTTTTGGTAATGGAAACAATGCTTTCTCATTTTCAATCCCACACATACTGAAGCAGAAAGACAGATAATCCTGCTATTAAACCTTGGGGACAACTGTGCTAATGGGCCTGGGAAAGCAGCATCATGCTCCCACAGAAAACAGAGTCTATAGAGCAGAGTTGCAAGGACACTGCATTAAAGTTCAGTTTTGTCGACAAAGACGTCCCCAAGGGAATGATGTTTTACTCTTTAGAATGCACAGGTTCTCACGATTCAGATGTTCATTAACATGATTTTAATTTTAAGAGCTGCTAATATCAGCACATTTCTGAACTCCAGTGACTCCTGGTGAGGCCCCCTGTGTTCTTCTCACTTCCAGGCATAACTGGTAACAAGGGTTTTGTCATTCATTCAAGCGTGCACCCCACACTCAGGACCCAACAACTCTTTTCCAATACCCAGTGTGGCCTCTGCCATTCAGGGTCCGTCAGGTCCTTCAGGAATGAGGGAGGACTGGGGAAGTGGTTCAGCAATGGAGAGAGGGAACATTTGACCCCAGGCCTCCTGGATTAGCCACAGGCCCAGTGCACAGTCACCCTCACCTGCTCTGTGAGCCTTGAACCAGGAGGTATAGACCCACCTGGGTGTCTCTGGCTTAAGCCAGTGTGGGCATTCTGCTGACCACTGCTGCATTACTGATTACCCGACCTTAGTGCCCTCTTGGTTCCCCAGCACCTCTGTGCACACTCAGCCCCACACCACTGCTTGAGTTACTTTTCCTCACATTTCACAGAGCACTTGTGTGCAAGCTGCACCAGGAATTCCAGGTAGGAGAAGATGCTGGGTACCTCTTCACACTACAGGTACCTGTTGGGTTGAATGCTGCACACTTTGCCATTTGCCAAGTATTGCACAGATGTCTCTGTGCTAAGGAAAATGCCAGCACTGCCTCCAACAGCTGCCTGAGATTGTACCTGGGGCAGAAGCCTCACCTCTATCAATGCTCTTTTGTGTCCTCCAAGTCTAGTTCTACCTGCCATTGACTGTCCTGGGGACAGTGGGAGTAGGTTCTTGGTCAACTGTCCTCTTTCAATTCTACTAATGTTGAAAACAGAGAGTTGCTGTGGAGATCAGAGACTGGACTGTGGCCTTGGCTCTCCAGTTCTGCTGCAGATAGCACATGCCTTCCCTGGAGTTTGGCACAATTGGGGAAGGAAAAGCTCAGAGCAGCAGAAGAGCTTCTACCATGCAATAGTATTTAATAATCATCATGAGCATATTTCACAGTATGGTTCTGATGAGTGTCTACAAGAACCCTGGCTGTCCTTATACAGGATCCTGAGCACTTACACCACTGAGTGAGCTCCTGCCGAGCCACGTCCCAGAGCTGAATGTGTGGAGGGCAGCTTCCCAGGGTGTACACGGGCTGTCAATCCTTCATTCTCCACTGCACACGGGCTGCACACAGGGATAGATAGAGCCCCATCCTGCTCAGAAGGATCAGACTTGCAGAGGGAAAAGACAAGACATAGCAAGTAAACCCTAAACCCAGAACTCTAGGTGCAGGGATCTGGTGTGCACACATAGATCAAGGGTTCACATTATGTTATGCATTCTGGAGAAGATTGTCTTAGCAGACTGTTTTATAAAAGATCCTTGAAAATTCTTTTTATGTATTCTAACTCCAGTGTGTTCATTGTGTTCAATTTAATTCAATGTGTTTGAGGATATGAAACAATTCTTAGACCTTTCCATAGAAGGCAATGGAGGATAAAAGTTTGCCTGGACATATTTCATTATATCAGATGTTAGAACAGCATTGAGTTTCTTGACTTTAACCAACTCCCAATGTAAATATGAATTCCCTATTGAGAATGTTGCCAAGATGAGCAGCTGTCAGGGCACCAGCACGCGACAGCAAGCCATTGGGAAGAGTGAGAATGGAGGAGCAGGAGAAGGCAAGAACTGTGGTCCCCCCACCCCTTTCCCTACCTCTCAGCAAGCCTCCTGACTTTTTCTGAGAAAGGAGGCTTGAAGGACAGTCTCCCCTCTCAGGTGTCAGGAGCCAGAACACCCCACAGCACAGCCAGACACATTTGTGCAGACAGAAACAAATGTATGGAAAATATGCTTGAGCCTTAAATTTGTGAGATCCCTGTTCTCTTCCATTATTTCTGAAATATATCCACATTTCCGAAGTATGTTACACTGTAGTATGGGCAGCTTATAAGATGATTGTGAATTGCATTAAAAAGTCCATATTTTGACAAGAAGGATTTGTGCAAGTATATTGAATCATATTTAAGCATTCAAATTGCATTGATAAAATTACACATTTTATGAGAGATGCATGGAAATGATGTGGTAAATCTCAAAAATTAGTAAATAAAATAACTTAAATTCTTTTTTTAAATTTATTTTTATTGTAAAGAAATGGGATACATGTTGTTTCTGTCTGTACATGGTGTAATGGCATACCATTTGTGTAACCATACATTTACATAGCGTAATGTTGTTTGATTTATTCTGTTATTCCCCCCCCCCTTCCCGGCACTCTTATCCCTCCTTCCTTGACTCTTCCCCCCTCCCACCCCCCATTATGTGTCATCATCCACTTATCAGTGAGATCATTCGTCCTTTGATTTTTTAAGGTTGGTGTATCTCACTTAGTATGATATTCTCTAATTTCATCCAATTGCCTGCAAATGCCATAATTTTATTATTCTTTATACCTGAGTAATATTCCATTGTATATATATACCACAGTTTCTTTATCCATTCATCAATTGAAGGGCATCTAGGTTGGATCCACAATCTGGCTATTGTGAATTGAGCAGTTACGAATATTGATGTGGCTTTATCTCTGTAGTATGCTAATTCCAATTCCTTTGGTTATAGGCAGAGGAGTGGGATAGCTGTGTCAAATGTTGGTTCAAATCCAATTAAGGAATCTCCACACTGCTTTCCAGAGTGTCTGCACTAATTTGCAACCCCACCAGCAATGTATGATTTTACCTTTTTCCCCACATCCTGGCCAACACTTCTTGTTGTTTGTATTCTTGGTAATCGCCATTCTAATTGGGATGAGATGGAATCTTAGGGTAGTTTTGATTTGCATTTCTCTTATTACTAGAGATGTTGAACATTTTTTTTCATATATCTGTTGATTGCTTGTAGATCTTCTTCTGTGAAGTGTCTGTTCATATCCTTAGCCCATTTATGATTGGATTATTCATATTCTTGGTGTAGAGTTTTTTGAGTTCTTTATATATTCTGAAAATTAGTGCTCTATCTGAAGTATGAGTAGCAAAGATTTTCTCCCACTCTGCAGGTTCTCTATTCACATTACTGATAGCTTCATTTGCTGAGAGAAAGCTTTTTAGTTTGAATCTATCCCAGTTATTGATTCTTGCTTTAATTTCTTGTGCTATGGGTGTCCTGTTAAGGAAGTCTGATCCTAAGCCGACATGTTGAAGATTTGGACCTACTTTTTCTTCTATAAGATGCAGGGTCTCTGCTCTGATTCCGAGGTCCATGGTCCATTTTGAGTTGATTTTCGTGCAGGGTGAGAGATAGGGTTTTAGTTTCATTCTGCTGCATATGGATTTCCAGTATTCCCAGCACCATTTGTTGAAGAGGCTACCTTTACTCCATTGCATATTTTTGGCCCCTTTGTCTAGTATGAGAAAAGTTTATTTGTTTGGGTTTGTGTCCATGTCCTCTATTCTGTAACATTGAAATACCTGTCTATTTTGGTGCCAATACCATGCCATTTTTATTACTCTTGCTTTGTAGTATAGTTGAACTTCTGGTAATGCGATACCCCCTGTTTCATTCTTCCTGAGAAGGATTGCTTTAGCTATTCTGTGTTTCTTATTCTTCCACATGAATTTCATGATTGCTTGCTCTATTTCTGTAAGGTACATCATTGGGATTTTAAGTGGAATTTCATTGAATCTGTATAGTACTTTTGGTAGTATGGCCATTTTGTCAATATTAATTCTGCCTATCCAAGAACATGGGAGATCTTTCCATCTTCTAAGGTCTTCCTCAATTTCTTTCTTCAATGTTTTGTAGTTTTCATTATAGAGATCTTTTACCTCTTCTGTTCGATTGATTTCCACGTATTTCTTTTTTTTTTGAGGCTATTGCAAATGGAGTTGTTTTCCTCATTTCCCTTTCAGATGTTTCATCACTTGCATATAAAAATGCTTTAGATTTATGCTTGCTGATTTTATAGCCTGCTCTTTTGCTGAATTCGTTGATGAGGTCTGGAAATTTTCTGGAGGACATTTTTGGATCCACTATATACTCATGTCATCAGCCAATAGTGATAACTTAAGTTCCTCTTTTCCTATTCATATCCCTTCAATTTTTCAGTCTGTCTAATTGCTCTGGCTAGGTTTTCGAGGACAATGTTGAATAGAAGTGGTGAAAGAGGACATCCCTATCTCATTTCTGTTTTTAAAGGGAATGCTTTCAGTTTTTATCGATTAAGAATGATGTTGGCCATGGGCTTAGTATAAATAGCCTTTACAATATTCAGGTACGTTCTTACTATTCTTATATTTTCTACAGTTTTGATCATACGGGGATGTTGTATTTTGTCAAATGCTTTTTCTGTGTCAATTGAAATAACCATATGATTCTTATCCTTACATCTGTTCACATGATGGATTATGTTTATTGATTTACGGATGTTAAACCATCCTTGCATTCCAGAGGTGAACCACACTTGATCGTGGTGCACAATGTTCTTAATATGTTTTTGGATATGATTTGTCAATATTTCTTTTAGGATCTTTGCATCTATATTCATCAAATATGTTGCTCTAAAGTTTTCTTTCTTTGATGTGTCTTTTCCTGATGTAGGTATGAGAGTGACATTAGCTTCATAACATGAGTTTGGTAGGGTACACTTCTTTTCTATTTCCTGGAATACTTTGAGAATTATTGGAATGAGTTCTTCTTTGAAGATTTTGTAGAACTCAGCTGAGAATCTGTCTGGTCCTGGGCTTTTCTTGGATGGTAGGTTTTTAATGGCTTCTTCTATTTCATTGATTGATATTGATCTGTTTAAATTGTGTATGTCCTCCTGGTTCAGTTTGAGAGGAGCAAATGTCTCTAGAAATTTGTCAATGTTTTCAGTAGTTTCTATTTTGTTGGAATACAGCTTTTCAAAGTAGTTTCTCATTATGTTCTGTATCTCAGTGGTGTCTGTCATGATATTTCCTTTTTAATCACGAATTTAATAATTTGAGTTTTCTCTCTCCTTCTCTTTGTTAGTGTGGCTAAGTGTTTGTATATTTTGTTTATTTTTTTCAAAGAAACAACTTTTTGTTTTGTCAATTTCTTGAAGTGTTTCCTTTGTTTCAATATCATTGATTTCATCTCTGATTTTAATTATTTCCTGTCTTCTACTACTTTTGCTGTTATTCTGTTCCTCTTTTCTAGGGCTTTGAGCTCTAATGTTAGATCATTTAGTTGTTGACCTTTCATTCTTTTCTGGAATGCGCTCCATGCAATGAATTTTCCTCTTAGTATTGCTTTCATAGTGTCCAAGAGATTTTGATATGTTGTATCATCATTCTCTTTGACCTCTAAGAAATTTATTTTATCTCCTACCTGATGTTTTCTGTTATCCATGTTTCATTCAATAGCATATTATTTAGTCTCCGTGTTTGGAGTAATTTCTGTTTTTTATTTTGTCATTGATTTCTACTCTCAGTCCATTATGGTCTGATAGACCACAAGATGGTATATCTATTTTTTTGCATTTCCAAAGGGCTACTTTGTGGCATAACATATGGTCTATTTTCGAGAAGGTTCCGTGTGCTGCTGAGAAGAAAGTGAATCCACTCCTTGGTGGACAGAATATTCTATATATGTCTATTTCTTCTAGGTTATTGATTGTGTTATTGAGTTCTATGGTTTCTTTGTTTGGTTTTTGTTTGGAAGATATATCTAGTGGTGACAGTGATGTGTTAAAGTCACCCAGAATTATTGTGTTGTAGTCTATTCGATTCCTGAAATTGATAAGGATTTGTTTGATGTACAGGGATGCATCATTGTTTGGGGCATAAATATTTTCTATCATTATGACTTCCTGATTTATGGTTGCCTTAAAGAATATGAAATGTCCTTCTTTATCCCTTCTGAATAACTTTGGCTTGAATTCCACTTTGTCTGATATAAGGATAGAAACCCTTGCTTTTTTACTGAGTCCATATGCGTGGTAGGATTTTTCCCATCCTTTCACCTTTAGTCTGTGAATGTCTGTTTCTATGAGATGAGTCTCTTGCAGGCAGCAAATTGTTTGGTCTTTCTTTTTAATCTATTATGCCAGTCTATGTCTTGTATTGATGACTTTGTTCCATTAATGTGCAGGGTTATTATTGAGATATGATTTGTATTCCCAGTCATTTGGGCTTATTTTTGGTTTTTAACTTGGCTTGGTTTCTCTTTTGAGTGCGTTTTCCTCTAAGGTAGTTCCTTCCTTTACTGACCTAAATTGTTGTTTTCATGTCCTCCTCATGGAATATTTTGTTGAGAACTTTCTGTAATGCAGGCTTTCTATTTGTAAATTCTTTTAACTTTTGTTTATCATGGAAGGATTTTATTTCATATTCAAATCTGAAGGTCAATTTTGTAGAGTATAGGATTCTTGGTTGGCAACCATGTTCCTTCAGAGCTTGAAATATGTTTTTTCATGCCCTTCTAGCTTTTAGAGTCTGGGTTGAGAAGTCTGCTGCTACTCATGTTGGTTTCCCCTATATGTAATCTGATTCTTATCTCTAGCGGCCTTCAAAATCCTATCTTTCTTTTGAACATTAGGCATTTTCATTATAATGTGCCTTGGTGTGGATCTGTTGTGAATTTGTGCATTTGATGTTCTGTAACCTCTTGTATTTGACTTTGCATTTTATTCTTCGGGTTTGGGAAATTTCTGCTATTATTTCTTTGAATAGGTTGTTCATTCCTTTGGTTTGTATCTCTGTGCCATCCTCGATTCCAATAATTCTTAAATTTGTTCTTCACATGATGTCTCATAGTTCTTGGAGATTCTGTTCATGATTTCTTACCATCTTCTTACCATCAGTTGGGGCAACTTTATTTTGAAGATTCAATATTTTGTCTACATTGTCTGATGTTCTGTCTTCCAAGTGTTCTAGTCTTATGCTGATGCTTTCCATTGAGTTATTTATTTGGTTTATTGTTTTCTTCATTTAAATTATTTCCAATTGTTTTTTTTTTGAGAATCTCTATCTCTTTGTTGAAATAATCCTTTGCTTCTTGCAGTTGCTCTTTCATCTGCTTATTTCTATTATTTTTCATTACCTGCATTTGCTCTCTTACCTCATTCTTTGCTCTGTGAATCATCTCTATCATGTATAATGTGAAGTCCTTTTCTGACATTTCTTCTACCATACTGTCAGTGGATTCTATTAATGTAGAATCTACATTTGTTTCAGTCATTTTCTTATCTTGTTTTTTCATGTTGTTTATTTATCTTCCCCTCTAGCCGTGCAGATCTGGGGTATTGCACATTTCCACCTATAGGCTTATATTAGCCCTATGGGCTTCCAAAAACTTTTCTTTAAGGGGAGGTTAATATTAGCAGTGGTTAATTCAGACAGTGTGCAATCCTAGACCAAATATCCCCTAAGAGGACAATAACAAAATTGTCATAAAAACAGAATGAGTTCAAATATTATCTTCAATATAACAAACAGATTTGCAATAATGTCTGCAGTTTCTAAGGGAGGACAAAGAGGATGCAGTGGGATGTAGGATGTAGGTGTTAATGGGATAAGAAAAGAATATACAGAAGTTCTCGATAATAGAATGTGTGAGAGTATAATCAAAAGAAATTGGATGTTAGCATGCAAAAAGGGAGAAAGAGACTCTGAGGGAACAGCTAAACAAAAGGAAAAGAGAGCCAAAAATTAAAGAATAAAAACTTAAAGTTGGTCAATAAGGGGAAGAAAGAAAATTTAAACTACAACAGTTGTGTAATATTCAAATATCCCATTCTTTTTTTTTATTGTAAACAAATGGGATACATGTTGTTTCTCTGTTTGTACATAGAGTAAAGGCATACCATTTGTGTAATCATAAATTTACATAGGGTGATGTTGGTTGATTCATTCTGTTATTTTTCCCCTTCCCCCCACCCCTCCCATCTCTCTTTTCCCTCTATACAGTCCTTCCTTCCCCCATTCTTGTCCCCCTCCCTAACCCTCACTCTAACCCTAAAACTAACCCCTCCCACACCCCATTATGTATCATCATCCACTTATCAGCGAGATCATTCTTCCTTTGATTTTTTTGAGATTGGCTTATCTCACTTAGCATGATATTCTCCAATTTCATCCATTTGCCTGCAAATGCTAAGATTTTATCATTCTTTATGGCTGAGTAATATTCCATTGTATATATATGCCACAGTTTCTTTATCCATTCATCAACTGAAGGGCATCTAGGTTGGTTCCACAATCTGGCTATGGTGAATTGAGCAGCAATGAACATTGATGTGGCTGTATCTCTGTAGTATGCTGATTGTAAGTCCTTTGGGTATAGGCCAAGGAGTGGGATAGCTGGGTCAAATGGTAGTTCCATTCCAAGTTTTCTAAGGAATCTCCATACTGCCTTCCAGAGTGGCTGCACTAATTTGCAACCCCGCCAGCAATGTATGAGTGTACCTTTTTCCCCACATCCTTGCCAACACCTGTTGTTGCTTGTATTCTTGATAATTGTCATTCAAATTGGGGTGAGATGGAATCTTAGGGTGGTTTTGATTTGCATTTCTCTTATTACTAGAGATGTTGAACATTTTTCCATATGTTTGTTGATTGTTTGTAGGTCTTCTTCTGTGAAGGGTCTGTTCAATTCCTTAGACCATTTGTTGATTGGGTTATTTGTAGTCTTGGTGTTGAGTTTTTGAGTTCTTTATAGATTCTGGAGATTAGTGCTCTATCTGAAGTATGATTGGCAAAGATTTTGTCCCACTCTGTAGGCTCTTTCTTCGCATTGCTGATAGTTTCCTTTGCTGAGAGATAGCTTTTAGTTTGAATCTATCCCAGTTGTTGATTCTTGCTTTTATTTCTTGTGCTATGGGAGTCCTGTTGAGGAAGTCTGGTCCCAAGCCGACATGTTGAAGCTCTGGACCTACTTTTTCTTCTATAAGATGCAGGGTCTCTGCTCTGATTCCGAGGTCCATTGTCCATTTGAGTTTAGTTTCGTGCACGGGTGAGAGATAGGGTTTTAGTTTCATTCTGCTGCATATGGATTTCCAGTATTCACAGCACCATTTGTTGAAGAGGCTATCTTTTCTCCATTGCATATTTTTGGCCCCTTTGTCTAGTATGAGAAATTTATATTTATTTGGGTTTGTGTCCGTGTCCTCTATTCTGTACCATTGATCTACCTGTCTATTTTGGTACCAATACCATGCCGTTTTTGTTAGTATTGCTTTGTAGTACAGTTGAAGTTCTGGTATTGCAATAACCCCTGCTTCATTTTTCCTGTGAAGGATTGCTTTAGCAATTCTGGGTTTCTTATTCTTCCAGATGAATTTCATGACTGCTTGTTCTATTTCTGTAAGGTACATTGTTGGGATTTTAATTGGAATTGCATTGAATCTGTATAGCACTTTTGGTAATATGGCCATTTTGACAATATTAATTCTGCCTATCCAGGATCATGGAAGATCTTTCCATCTTCTAAGGTGTTCTTTAATTTCTTTCTTTAGTGTTCCGTAGTTCTCATTGTAGAGGACTTTCACTTCTTTTGTGAGATTGATTCCCAAGTATTTTATTTTTTTTGAGGCTATTGTGAATGGGGTAGTTTTCCTAACTTCTCTTTCTGAAGATTCATCACTTATGTATAAAAATGGTATTAGATTTATGAGCATTGATCTTATATCCCACTACTTTACTAAATTCACTTATGAGTTCTAAGAGTTTTCTGGTGGAATTTCCTGGTGCCTCTAAATATATAATCATATCATCAGCAAATAGGGATAGTTTGAGTTCTTTTCCTATTCGTATCCCTTTAATTTCTTTGGTCTGTGTAATTGCTCTGGCTAGAGCTTCAAGGACAATATTGAATAGAAGTGGTGAGAGAGGGCATCCCTGCCTTGTTCCAGATTTTAGGGGGAATGCTTTCAGTTTTTCACCATTAAGAATGATATTAGCCATGGGCTTAGCATAGATGTCCTTTACAATGTTAAGGAACGTTCCCACTATCCCTATTTTTTCTAGTGTTTTGAGAATGAAGTGGTGCTGTATTTTATCAAATACTTTTTCTGCATCTATGGAAATAATCATGTGATTCTTGACTTTAAGTCTGTTGATATGGTGAATTACATTTATTGATTTCCTGATGTTGAACCAACCTTGCATCCCTGGGATGAAACCCACTTGATCATGGTGCACTATCTTTTTAATATGCTTTTGTATGCGATTTGCTAAAATTTTGTTCAGAATTATTACGTCGATGTTCATTAAGGATATTGGTCTGAAATTTTCTTTCCTCGATGCGTCTCTGTCTGATTTAGGTATCAGGGTGATATTGGCTTCGTAGAATGAGTTTGGGAGAGTTCCCTCCTCTTCTATTTCATGGAATACTTTGAAAAAATTGGAATGAGCTCTTCTTTAAAGGTTTTGTAGAACTTGGCTGAGAAACCATCAGGCCCTGGACTTTTCTTTGTTGGTAGGTTTTTGATGACTTCTTCTATTTCATTACTTGAAATTGGTCTATTTAAATTGTGGATGTCCTCCTCGTTTAGTTTAGGCAATTCACACGTCTCTAGAAACTTGTTGATGTCTTCAAAATTTTCTATTTTGTTGAAGTATAGCTTTTCAAAATAGTTTCTAATTATGTTTTGTATTTCAATCGTGTCTGTTGTGATATTTCCTTGTTCATTCCGAATTTTGGTGATTTGGGTTTTCTCTCAACTTCTCTTTGTTAGTGTGTCTAAAGGTTTATCAATTTTGTTCATTTTTTGGAAGAACCAACTATTTATGTTGTCAATTTTTTGTATTGTTTCTTTTGTTTCAATTTTGTTGATTTCAGCTCTGAGTTTAACTATTTCCTGTCTTCTACTACATTTGGTGTTGGTCTGTTCTTCTTTTTCTAGGGCTTTGAGCTGTAGTGTTAGGTTGTTTATTTGTTGAGTTTTACATCTTGTATTGAATGCGCTCCATGAAATAAATTTTCCTCTAAGTACTGCTTTCATAGTGTCCCAGAGATTTTGATATGATGTTTCTTTGTTCTCATTTACCTCTAAGAATTTTTTAATTTCCTTCTTAATGTCTTCTGTTATCCATTCATCATATAATAGCATATTGTTTAATCTCCAGGTGTTGGAGTAATTTCTTTTTTTACTCTTTCATTTATTTCTAATTTCAATCCATTATGATCTGATAAAATACAAGGAAGTGTCTCTATCTTCTTGTATTTGCTAACATTAGCTTTGTGGCATAATATATGGTCTATTTTAGAGAAGGATCCATGTGCTGCTGAGAAGAAAGTGTATTTGCTGTTGGTTGGATGGTATATTCTACAAATGTCTGTTAAGTCTAAATTATTGATTGTGTTATTGAGATCTATGTTTTCTTTGTTCAATTTTTGTTTGGAAGATCTGTCCAGTGGTGAGAGAGGCGTGTTAAAATCACCTAGTATTATTGTATTATGGTCTATTTGGTTTCTGAGATTGAGAAGGATTTGTTTTACATACATGGGTGAGCCACCCTTTGGGGCATAGATATTTATGATTGTTATGTCTTGCTGATTTATTGTACCCTTAAGCAGTATGAAATGTCCTTCTTTATCCCTTCTGACTAACTTTGGCTTGAAGTCCACTTTATCTGAAATGAGGATGGATACCCCAGCTTTTTTGCTGGGTCCATGTGCATGGTAAGTTTTTTCCCATCCTTTCACCTTTAGTCTTTGGGTATCTCTTTCTATGATGTGAGTCTCTTGCAGGCAACATATTGTTGGATATTTCTTTTTTATCCAATCTGCCAGTCTATGTCTTTTGATTGATGAATTCAGGTCATTAATATTCAGGGTTATTATTGAGATATGATTTGTATTCCCGGTCATTTGACTCATTTTATTCTTTTATTTGTTTATTTTTGACACGACTTGGTTCCTCTTTATTTGAGAGTTCCTTTAGGATAGCTCCTCCCTTTGCTGATTTGCTTCTTTGTTTTTCATCTCTTCTTCATGAAATATTTTGCTGAGAATGTTCTGTAATGCTGGCTTTCTTTTTGTATATTCTTTTAGCTTTTGTTTATCATGGAAGGATTTTATTTCGTCATCAAATCTGAAGGTAAGTTTTGCTGGGTATAAGATTCCTGGTTGGTATCCATTTTCTTTTAGGGCTTGAAAAATGTTATTCCAGGCCCTTCTGGCTTTTAAGGTCTGGATTGAAAAATCTGCTGATATCTGTATTGGCTTCCCTCTGAATGTAATTTGGTTCTTTTCTCTCACAGCCTTTAAGATTCTGTCTTTATTTTGTACGTTAGGTATTTTCATTATAATGTGCCTTGGTGTGGGTCTGTTGTAATTTTGTGTATTTGGAGACCTATAAGCCTCTTGAACTTGATTTTCCATTTCATTCTTCATATTTGGGAAATATTCTGAAATTATCTTATTGAATAGGTTGTTCATTACTTTGGTTTGTTTCTCTAACCCTTCCTCAATCCCAATAATTCTCAAATTTGGACTTTTCATGATATTCCATAGTTCTTGGAGATTCTGTTCATGATTTCTTACCATCTTCTGTGTTTGTTCGACTTTGTTTTCGAGGTTAAATATTTTGTCTTCAATATCTGAGTTTCTGTCTTCCAGGTGTTCTATCCTATTGGTTGTGCTTTCTATGGAGTTCTTAATTTGGTTTATTATTTCCTTCATTTTAAGGATTTCTGTTTGTTTTTTTTTCATTATCTCTAACTCTTTATTGAAATGGTCTTTTGCTTTCTGTATTTGATCTGTTAACTGTCGATTGGTGCATTCATTCAATGCCTGCATTTCTCTTTCATTTCATTGTTTGTTTCCCTTATCATGTTAATTATGTACATTCTGAACTCCCTTTCTGACATTTCTTCTGCCATGCTGTCATTGGTTTTTAATGTTGTAACCTCCAGATTTGTTTGAGACATTTTCTTCCCTTTTTTTCTCATGTCGTTCATGTATCAGTGGACTGCTGAGATGTTGCAGATTTCCTCTATTGACTTATAATGTCCCTGAAGATTGCTAGTGTATCCCCTCTTATCCTTCAGTAGCCTGAAGTCTTAGAGAAAGTTGATACTGCGGTGCTCCCCAAGGAAGCTGCCTCTCTAGGGGTGGTGGTCTTCAGTATATTCCCTGCTAGTGGGCAGAGGTGCCTCTACTTGTTGAACAATGGTCATCCAAAGGGGAACTAGGCTGCGGGCTGAGGCAAGACCTGTTTGGGCCTGTGTTTCTGGTTTTACTTTCCTTGTGGGAAAACCTCACCCAGTGGGGAAGACTCACCCGATGGGGAGGTCTCGCTGGTCAGTTCCCCTCCTAGAGGTTCCCCTCAGTCCACAACTACCACCTGGGCAGGGCAGCCTTCCCTGGCAACGTTCCCAGGGGCCCGGACCTACCTCCTGAGCCTGGGAGCCCTGCCCTTCGCAGAAGAGTCTCCTTAGGTAGCCCCTCCTCAGAGAAGCTGCCCGCAGTCCTGGAACCTTCACTCCACCCCTCAGCTTGTCTCTGTGTTGCTCTTTCAACAAAAGGTGCCTAGGTCCCCGAACCGGACTGTGCTTTGCACCTAATCGCCTGGTTATGCGACTCCTCCTCTGAGCAGCCACTTGGAGCCTCGTACATATGCTCCAAGCCCCAGTGACCCACTGCTCGTCTCTTCCTCCAGGCAGCCACCCGGGGTTCTGTGTGGGCACTTGGAGACCAAGCAACTCACTGTGCATCTCCACCTCCTCAGGACAGCCCGCCCCCGTTGTTCAGGTGGTTGGTGAGTCCAAATAGCTCACCGCCCAGCTTTTCCTCTGGCAGCCGCCAGAGCCCCAGCAGGTTGCTCCGAAAGCAAGTGCTGTGCTGCGCGGCCTCCTCTGCAAAGTTCCCCGCTTTCCGTGTTCACTGCTCCAGCAGGAAGTAGGGTATCTTGCCGCCCGGGCAAGGCAGCCTTCCGAGTCAACGTTTCCAGGGGCCCGGACCTACCTCCTGGGCCTGGGAGCCTCACCTTTCACAGAGGAGTCTCTTTAGGTTGTCCCTCCTTAGAGAAGCCGCCCGCAGTCCTGGAACCTTTGCTCCGCCCCTCAGCTTGTCTCTGTGTAGTTCTTTCAACAAAAGGTGCCTAGGTCTCTGGACCGGACCGTGCTTTGCACCTAATCGCCTGGCTATGCGACCCGTCCTCTGAGCAGCCACTTGGAGCCTCGTACATATGCTCTGAGCCCCAGTGACCCACCACTCGCCCTTCCTCCAGGTAGCCACCCGGTGTTCTATGTGGGCGCGTGGAGACCAAGCAACTCACTGCGCACCTCCACCTCCTCAGGACAGCCCCCCCTCCCATAGTTTAGTCTGTTGCTGAGTCCAAATAGCTTGCCACCCAGTTCTTCCTCTGGCAGCCGCCGAAGACCTGGCAGATTGCTCTGAAACCAAGCACTGTGCTGTGCAGCCTCCTCTGCAAAGTTCCCCACTGTTCGTGTTTACCGCTCAGGCGGGGGGAGGGGTGTCTCACCGAGCAACTCTACTTCACAAAGTTCCCTGAGTTCCGTGGCTATCGCCCCATCCCAGACGCCTCCCCAATGGGAGATACTCACCCTGGGACTTTGAGTTGGTCCCAAGTCACTCACTATCTCCTCTTTTGAATCTTGAGTCCTGGAGCAATGTGAAATGCAGCCGCCCTCTAGTCCGCCATCTTGAAAACCCCCCTCCCAGTCTTTAGTAGCCTGATTCATGAGAAGTATCTGACAATGTGCTTCATTCTCCAGCAACCAAGATGGCTCCTCTGTATTTCAAATGTGTTGGCAAATGGGGAGCTGTAGCTCGGGTATGGATGTGGTCAGCTGGTGGTCCTGGAGGCAGGGTTTTGTTGGGCAGGCAAGGTTTCTGGAGGTTGGGTGTATTTGGTATGGTTGCAGTATCCTGGGAGCCAGGTTCAATCAGTCGGTCTGGGGTCCCAGTGATAGGATGCAGTCAGTTGGTCTGGGGTTCCTGGTGGCAGGAAGCATTCAGTCAATGTAAGGGCCCCAGAGGAAGGGAGTGTTTGGTTGGGCTGAGGAATCCTGGAGATGGGGCTCAGTCAGTCCGCCAGGGGTTCCTACAGGGCAAGGCAGTTGTATCAAAATGGCAGCAGTGACATGTAACCAAACCTGCAGGTACTGTGACAAAGAATTTCAGGCAACAGCAGGCAGCTGGCACTCCACTGGTGGTCTGCGGTCAGTCTGCTGGCAGCTGTTGGATGATCGGGGCTGAACCTCAGATGGTTGTTAATGGGTAGGTGAAAGGCAGGTGATGGACAGGCAAGAGACAGGCAAATGATGGATGATAGGTGCCTGACAGTGAGCAATCTGCACTCAAAAAAGGTGATGATGTGCTGGCAGACTGCAGGTGAGCACAGTAGATAGATGGGGTAAACATCAGGGGATCAATAAGTAGCATAAACTGCCTCACCAAGAAACAGATATCCTCTGCCTGAATCTGCAGTTATGGGTCAACAAGGAACGTAGCCTCCCTCTAGTCCACCATCTTGGATCTCTGACTCAGATTCTTTGAGGAGATATTAAGACAGGTAGTATGACTTATAAAACCAGATATGAAGAGCATTTGATCTACTCTGGAAGTCCACACAGTGAAATTAGGATAATTATGAATTCATTGTAATTATTTCCCTGAGAACATCTGTGTTCCCATTACATTCCTACAGCTTCACCCATCTGTTTGTTCCTGAGAGTGTAGATGAGGGGATTCAAGAAGGGAGGGATACAAGGCAAAGACAATTATTTTCTTCAGTATGTCAGATGTTGCTGAAGGCCTCAGGTACAACCTGTGCAATAAATAATGAACATGGACACCACGCGGACATTAGGGGTGCAGGTGGAGAAGACCTTCCCTTTCTCTCTGGTGGGAAATTTCAACACAGCAGAAATTATGTGAATATATGTCATGGTAATAAAAGTAAAGCAACCACTATAGACCACACAGCAGACAGAAAAGGAGGACTATGTTGCTGGTGGTGTCAGCAGAGAGGGGATAGCACAGAAGAACTGATGGACCATGTTTAACTGGCAGAAGGACAGCTGGAATGCATTTCCAGTGTGCACACCTGCATACACCAGACCAATGGGTAGGGAAGGCAGGGTCAGGCAGATATAAAGCTGAGGGTTTATAGATATAAAGTACTAGATGTTCTAGCAGATTGTTACATAGTGGTCCCAGGCCATGATGGTGAGAAACTGAAGTTCAACACATGCACAAAAAATGACCAAGATCTGGGTTGCACAGTCAGCCACTGAAATGGCCCTGTTGCCAGTGAGAGTGTTGACACAGGCACTGGGGACATTGATGAAAATGAAGCACATGTCCAAGAGGAAATGTTCCTGAGGAAGAAGTACATGGGCATGTGCAGGTTTTGATCAGCAGAGGTGAGAGTTACGATGAGCAGGTTCCCTAACAAGGTGCTCAGACAGGTCAGTAGAAATACCATGAAATAGAGGAAACTCAGTTTCCAGCCATCAGGAGAGCCCAGGAGGAGAAATTCAGGTACCATGGTTGAACTGAACATGTATTGGAAATTCTGGTTCTAGGAAGATAAAGAGATAAGAGAGAGGAAGTAAAGCATGATTATAGCCATTCCTTGCATGTTCTTGTCCAATGTAGTTGCTTGTATTTTGCAATTACTTTTCTTACAGAAGAAAGATCACTCTTGGGTTTCTGATTGTTTGTTTCCAAACAGAATGAACCTCCCAGTGAAGATGTGGAGTTCTGTAACCCTTGTCACTGAGAATGACCTGCAGGCAGGTCCTCAGCTCCTCCATCATGCCTCCATTGACTTCCAGAGGCTGCCATGCAAAGCACCTTCAGTAGTTGCTCACCTCCTCTCCTGCAGGGCCACTGGTCTTAAGGTGCATTCTTCAATGCTCTGAAATTTAGTTACCTTCATTCTCTTAAATGAATCACAAATGAAAACAATGCTTTACCACTCTCTCCAGTGTTAGTAATGTTTTTACTTGGTGTTTTCACTCCATGACATTTGGTTGTTTTTTTATCTCAGATAATTTTCCTTATTCTTGTTGACACCTTCCATTATATTCTCAATGGCATCATGATCTTTTAAAGGCATGTTAACTCTATATCCTAAAAGTAAGGTTGTGTTCATAATTGCAACACTTATGAAGAGCTCATACCAGCTCAATTCCTATTCACCTACATCATCATTTCCTCTGCCTCTGCAATCCAGGGACTCCTCAGGACCTTGCTATGTTAAACACACTTTCTTTGAAGAGGGACTTCTTGCTCAGTCTGTCTGGGTTCCCCAGGAAATGTGTTTGCTCCACATGGCTAGGGGTTGGTGGTCCTATACAGGCAAGTTGCTTTTAACTTCACAGTCATGGTGAAGTTCAAGGGGTCCCATCCTGTCTGCCTGTCATCTGTGTCTGGTCACCTCTCAGCTACTGCATGACACAAACCTGAAGCTCACTCCTGAGTGACCTCCTCTTCAGAGCTGGCAGACATGCCTTTTTCTACTATACAAATGATGAGAATTCACTGGACTTGAGAGGTGGCTCAAATGCACTTTTCCTCTGAAAACTTATTTGTAATTTCTAATTAACTCTTCCACATTTGTATTTTGTTTAAATATTGATATATTATACTAAAATGCCACTTACATGTGTGTGTTTATCATCAAAACAACACTGGTGCATATCTTTGAATTTTTGACTATGTGATATTCATTATTTTACATGTTTAGTAGCAATTACCTGACTTTCTGCAGAGTAATTAATAAATAAATACATTGTATCATTATTGACTACTAATGTGGACTGACTTTATTCTACTAATTTACAAATGAATAGCCCCCCAATAGGCTTTGGCTTTCTTATGTCCTGTAACAGACACAATACATACTGGTTTGAAATGATATAAAAGTACACTCCTCCCCCCATGCCTTTGCAGGGGAAGATCTAAAACAGTAATTGCTCAGAAAACATTACTGCTGACACAAATATGACCAAGCTAATCCTGATGCTGGGTTTAGGGAAACAAGAAAATTATTGGAATTTTACATAATTTTATTACTCTAGAGGGAAAATATGATAATAGACTATGTAAGAATGTGAATAAATAGAAAAAATAAAGATTGTGATGAGTGATGTGAAGAATTAATATGAACATGGGTCAGGCTTCTCACCCTTGCTGTGAATTACAGGACTACAGGAGAGGTTTGTTTTCTTTTTTTTCTTCTTTGTATAAAATCTATGATGGAAAAGAAGTACATGTTTCTAAAATCAAAAAAGTGCATTGAACCATAGAACCATTTCCTTCATGTTGAACACTATATACGCTACTTTGTGTTCATTTCTCTAACAGAACTTGGTGCATTCCCCGGTAAGTAGTTTGAGTTATATGAACTTAATTGTTTTTCTTGTTGTTTATGTGACTTAACTGTAGTTTTAGAAATTTCCTGAATTTGACTTTGTCTCTTCTTTCTTCTGTCTCAGAGGACATCTGGGATCATGGAGCATTGATCCATCTCCATGTGTAACATGGGAAAAACAAGAATAGGAAACACCCCATAATTTTGAAAGAGAGCCTCAGTCAATCTCAGTAGGCTTCAAAAATCATTTCTGCAGGAAGAGAGATTTAAAAAAAAATCAAATTGCTTTTTCCAGATTTCTGCTCCAAAATAATTTGAGTGTTATTCAGAACAGTATTAATATTTAAGGGCAGATTAATACATATCAAAAATTTCATTCTATAAACAATGAGATAAAGAGAAAATAAAAGGTGGAAAAGAAAGACAGGGAAATTCTTCTGAGGAGAGGTGAGCAAGTCTTAATGGTAGAATCATGAAGAGGTGCTGCCCAGGGCTTCCTCTACAAGTGGGGAAAGTTGGGAGTTTCACTTCTTGTATTTCTCCACATAGTGCTTAAAATAAGAAAATGAATGATAAAAAGGCCATTAAAAATTGCAAAAGATAATTCAGGTTGCAAGGCACAGAGAAATATCATTTTCTAAATTACATATTTTCATTTTTAAAATTATTAATTACTACTATTGATAAATATTTGACAAATATTAAGGTGATATTTATAATTTCCACAACTCATAGTATGCTTCCAGAATTTTATAATTTTATTTTTTGTATTGTTACCACTGTACAGAGACTTCCTCACAGTCACATCTCATATATTGGTAGTTAAAAATTTAAAATTAGTTGAAAAAGAACATAATTTTTATCAATGCAACAAGATGAGTTGGATGAATTCAAAATGCTTCCATGAAAATTGTATACAATGTTGAATTCTTTTCTCCTACAGTATCTGATACATTTTAAGGTATATTATTTATATAAATACTTTTGTATGTACCTACATATTGCCTATCAGGTATTTTCCATGTTATACTTTTTGTTTTAAAATTAATGTATTTATTTGTCTTCTCTGGAATTTCTGTGAAGACTATTCTGTGAATTTTCTGAGTATATTATAAGTAACAGTAAGTTAAAGAAAATAATTGTAAACCAACCAGAAGCCACCTGAGGAACTCTCACACACTTTATTTGCATGAACCATGCAGATTCTCACCAAGCTCCCTGTGTTCCTATTGCAAACATGGCAATCACAGAAAATAGCATTATGCAGTTTTAAGGACCCTCTGGACTTGCTGTGTTCTTCACAGAACTAACACATTGTTTGTTCCTGGGCTATCTGACCCTTGGATGAGATTGCAATTTGCTGAGCAGAATTAAACTGTGGCCCAGATGTGTTTCAATGCTAACTGCCAAGTACTCATCCTGAGTGTTGTCCATTCTCCATGTGGGAGCAGAACAGAGTCTCTCCTTGGCTTTTCCCATCAACTGTGTCTGCACCACAGTGGTCTGTCCAGCCAGCATAGTGCCATGTGGGATGTGGGGAGCTCAGTCACCTCTGCTTTATGTTAACCTGGTGCTTTGCCAGTGGAGCAGGGTCCCAGGATCCCAGAGTTCAGCATGCAGAGACAGCAGGAAGCCTGAGCACAGCATGAGGCAGCATCTCCAGAGCCCAGGGCAGAGGAACTGGCCATGTGCCAGCATGGGCAGTGGAAGACACAGGGGAACTCCTCTGCTGGACATTGCCCTAGTTTGTAACTGAGAAACTAATGACACTGTGGATAGACTGATAGACTCACTGTTTGTTTTCATCTCTGCACTCCTCCTCAGTGTGAGCTATGGGTGCTTATTGGGGCCAGTTAACATTAAGGGAGCTGAGAAGCTCTCAGTCACAGACCAACCTGTAAGTGATAATCCCCTAACACTATCTGTAGTTTAGTCACAAAATTTTTTATCATTGAGATGGAATTCACATGATATAAAATTAATCTTTGTAAGAGATAATGATATCAATTGAATGTTATTTACCATATTTTCAAATGTATACATATTCCAACTACATCTAGTTCCTGAATATTTTCATTACTTCAGATGAACTACCTAATCCATTGTACATCTTGTCCCTATTACGCCTAACTACAGTTCATTATATGTATATGCTAGAAATATATTCATCTGCACATTAATTGCTGCACATTGTTTTCTTCATACTGTTAATATAATGTTTGGGAACGTATTTCCCATTTGTGTGCACAGACTTATAATTTATATGGGCCAATCTGCTGAATGTACCACCACAAGCCATATAGGAAAACATAGTTTTTATTAAAACACATAAAGTATATACAAAAGGAAAACCATTCCAGGTAGCATACCAACAAAGCACTGGAGAGATATCACGAGCATTTCACAGCATACATAACCAAAGAAAGCAGTCCTGTCACCTTTGAGTTCTTCTCATCTCTCTTAAATACACTGGAGTAAACATATAAAGTTATTGTCTGGATCCACTGGGCTCAGTGTCATCAGTACGTTTGGTCTTCAGACCTGGATCTGGCCAGTAGTCAGGCCTTGAGAGCAGAAACCAGATGTCCTTAAGTTTGTTTGTTTTTTTTTTTTTTTAATGATCTCGGTCACAGAGTTTATATGCCCTTGAACGGGGCACTGCCAGAGGACTAAATTTCTCATGCAAGTTGTTTACTCCTTGCTCTGATTTCACTCTTTGAAATCACTCTTAAACAAGACTCCATTTTTCTCTACATTTTGGCCCTAGGATTGTTTAAGAGGGGTAAGTAAAGGGAGTCATTATCATTGCAGGATACCTTTGTTTGATTTGATAATATATTTGACAATTATATATACATAATATGATTAAAATGCCAACAATACAGAAGTTTGAAGAAAACACAGCTGAAAATTATTTAGAAGCACTAGTACTAGAAAACAAGAAATCAGACTAATTATGATTAGTGTCCTCTGTTATTACATTTGACAAATAATTTAACTTATTGGATACAATAGTTGTATCTAATAGTTGTGGCTATTAGGTACTCTGCTAGAGAACGTTTATTATTTTGTAGATTTTGATACAATAAATTTGAATGTGTTAAGATGGTAGGTAGGGATATGTAAATATAAATAACTGGCGTTGGTAAGGGGGTAGTATTGCAAGTAATATTAAGTTCTTTATTAACATCAGGGGATACATAGAATGCTTCTCCATCCCAATACAAGATTTCCACATCTTTAAACATCTTTAAACAAAAGGAGAAGATGAATTCATCCATTGTAATTCAGTACCATTGATACTGCAATTATTTATGGCTTCTGTCAAATGATATCTATATTTGAATTGCAATTTAGTGTGGAAAATTCACAACATCTTATTAATACTTTAGAGGTAATGTTTACTTGTATTTCATTACTACTGGAGAATATTAACTGATATACAGATGATTTTCCCTTCCATCTAGTTATGTTTTCTCCACTCACAGTCATATTAGCAAAGTTACATTTTTTATTAGCTGAGCAGGTAAAATTATCTTGTGTCTTATTGCCTATGTCGTTCCTCCAATACCTTCTAATCAAGGAGCTGTTTGATGGTGCATGAAGTTCTATTCCAGGAGTCCAGGCCCATATTAAAGGACTTGTCATGAAGGTCCAGCTCATAATCTAGTTCCATAAAAATAGAGACTTTGTAGGTAATATTTTAGGTTGTTTATTTCCAGGAATCATTACTATTACAGTAGTAACCTTTCCTTGTGCTATTTTTTCTGCAGCTATAGGAACATCAGTTTCTTGTCATTTTATCCACACTTTCTTCCCTGAGATAATATCTGTTGATCCAAAACCACCTTTCTTTTTGGTATCCAGTGTAGGTTGTTTTATTTGAGTCCATTGATTGTGCATTACACAAGGTATTATAATTATTTGAGCAACTTGCATTCCAGCCTTAACTTGGTATGGGTCAGGGGATACAGTATGTAATATAACTTTAATTTCTCCTAGATAATAAGTCTATTACCCGGGGCATGATTTACATTCCTTATTGGACCAGGCTAGATTGAGGAGTGATCTGCCCAAAGTGTTGGGGAGGGATTTTAATCCCCAGACTTATTGGTATTACTTGAGTTTGATTTGGAGGGATAAGAACATCTATTAAAATATACAAGTTATAAACAGCAGAAGCAGGAGTGCCTTGCAAGGGAAGTTGGGCTTTAGGATGTAAGGCCCACCATTTTATATGAGAAATTTCAGCATCCCGAATTTGTAAATTTGTAGTCATCTTTCGAGACAAGGAAGTTCCTCATTTGGTTAATATTAGATTATTCAATTGTTTTAAAGCTGTAAATAAATGATCTTTCCACTGTCCATATTTACCATTTCCCAGTTTTCTTAATTTTTTCTTTAAAAGACCATTCATTCATTCTATCAGCCCTGCAACCCATGGATAATAGGAAATATGATATATCCATTCAATACTATTTTCTTGGCAGTATAATTGTATTAATTTTTCTTTAAAATGAGAGCCATTATCACTTTTGATTTGCAAGGGTGCTCCATAATATAACATTATTATGTCTAAAGTTCTAATAGTATTCCTTTGTGTAGCATCTCTATATGCACAAGCTACTAACACCCCAGAATATGTATCTACACAAGTACAAATACATCTACATACTCTAGACATGGGAAGAGGTCCTATATAATCTATTTGCCAAATCTGAGCTGGATGAGTTCCTCTTTTAATTCTCCAGTGACAATGGGAGGCACTGGCCGAGCTTTATGCAATTGGCAAATGGGACATTGCATAACTGTTTCCTTACATTTAGATAATGGAATAGATATTCCTTGTTCACATGCCCACCTGTACATAGCAGCAGTTCTGGCATGTCCTGTCTTTTGATGAACCCATTTAGCCAACTAGATAATGCTATCTTCTTCAGACTGGGAAGTGTTTTCTTCTATAACAGCTATTTTAGCCAGATCATCCACCCACCATTGTATTACACATGTGTTCCAGAGTGTCTCTCCGAGAATGAGCATCTACAGGAAACATAGACACGTTAGTACATTTAAGCATTTCCAAAATATGTTTTCATATTTCTATTCCCCATAATTGTTTATCCCTTATTTTCCAATCATTTTTATACCATTTAGGTAACCAAATAGTTAATCATTTGCTATAACCCAGGAATCTGTAAACAAATGACATTCTTTCCCTCTTCATATTGTAAAGCCAGGAATACTGCATATAATTCAGCATATTGACTACATTTTCCCTTACCCTGTTTTTATAATATCTTTTTATTAGATGGGTTAAAAGTTATGGCCCTCCAATAACATTCATTTCCTAGATATTCGGCTGATCCATCTGTAAACCATGCATGTTCTTGTTGTGTAGGTGTTAATTTATCATATCCTTCATATACTTAACAGGAGATTTTTCTACAAGTTCTTTAGTATATACTTCAGGTAACTGTGCATCAGGCAAATTTGCTATAAGCTCATGCAATTATAAAATACTTGCATGTCCTGGTTTGGCTCTATTTTGTATGTACCATTTCCATTTTATAATGCTTGACTCCTGAGCTTGTCCAATTTTATGAGATATAGGGTTACTCATTATCTAAGTCATAATAGGAATACGAGGTCATATAACCACATCATGATTTATATTTTTAAATGCTCAGTATCCACCAATGCCCAATAAATAGCTGATAATTGTTGTTCAAAAGGAGGATATTTTATTCCAGCATTACATCATCTTCATCCTCAGTATCATTCCAAATGTCCCCATCCCATGTATCAAGATCCCAATCAGCCTTTGTAGTAGCAATTATGGCATGTACTTTCTTTACATTTGCCTTACCCTTCTGTTTTTTATATTTATTTAGTACACCGCACTGCAGCCTTCTAAGACACATTCTGATAATTTCGAGACTGATCTCCCAAAATGAAATTCTGACATTGCAGCATAGCCAATTCATTTTGTAGTTCAGTGAGCTCCTTATACATAGCAAGTTTTTCCCACAATAAATCTTGTCTCTGCAAGCATTTTTTTCCCATAGGCAGACAACAAAACCTATCCTTGATGAGCAATAACAGTAAATTCTTTGCCTTTATCTCCCGGCACAGTCTGCAAGACCTCAATCACTTGAGGGGGATCAGTTGTTCATAATTTAACATCCCAATATTCCCTCAAACCAGTCCCTATGGCCCATTCCTGAGCCAAGGAGCTAAACTGATCATCTTCCCATACTGGAATACCACATGTGACACATCTAAACCTGTCCTTTTTCTTAAACAACAGCATTGCTTTGGCACCCCAGCATATTCTGCTGTCTATGCCCATTTGTCTTGGAATGTATTTCCCATTTCTGTGCACAGACTTATCATTTATATGGGCCAATCCGCTGAATGCACCACCACAAGTCATATAGGAAAACATACTATGTATTAAGACATATAAAGTATATACAAAAGGAAAACTGTCCCAGGTAGCATGCCAACTCAGCACTGGAGAAACATCATGGGCATTTCACAGCATACATAAGCAAAGAAAGCAGTCTTGTCACCTTTGAGTTCTTCTCATCTCTCTTAAATACACTGGAGTAAACATATAAAGTTATTGTCTGGAGCCACTGGGCTCAGTGTCATGAGTACGTTTGGTCTTCAGACCTGGATCTGGACAGGAGCCAGGTCTTGAGAGCTGAAACCAGATGTCTTTAAGTTTTTTTGTTTTGTTCTCAGGCAGAGAGCTTATCTGTCCTTGAACGGGGACACTGCCAGACGACTAAGTTTCTCATGTAAGTTGTTTACTCCTTGTCCTTTTTTCACTTTTTGAAAGCACTCTTAAACAAGACTCCATTTTTCTCTACATATAATGAGACTGATTAATTGCTATTCATATATTTTACCAATACTGACATCTCTGGTATACAATTTAATCTCTGTAAGGTCATGTTTAATAATTATGTCCATAAAAAACTCAGATGAAGGAAAACTTATTTTGTCTCATGAGTTCATTCTTTTATTCTGTCATTGGCCAGTTCCGTGGATTTTTGCCCATGATATGGGTACACTGAAGAAAGACACAACAGAGGGAAGTTGTTCAGGATATGACTTTCAGAAAAGAAAGATTGGGAAGGGGAAATGTGTTGCAAAGAACATGAATGTTCACAATCGAGGAGCCATCTTGTGACTGCAGCTTGGCAGAGCTTATGGAAACTAAAAACCAGGTTTGTGAGGTACTGGAAACCTTCAGGAACACTCTATGTCTACAGGGTAGAAACTGTACTGCTTCAGACCCATATGGCTAGATGAGAAGATACAATCAGTGAAAAAAAAGGGGGGGATAAAGTTCTCTCAACAAACCAGGATGCTCCAATTATAGACTCCATTGACAACACAGTAGAAGAAATGTCAGAATAGGAGTTCAGAATTTAGTTAGTAAAACTGCTCCACCACTTTAAGGAGGATATAAAGAGTGAAATCAGAGCTGTTTCATGAAATGGAAGATAACATGGATAAAATGATGAAGATCCTAAAAGAAATCTAGAGGAAATCTTTGAAATGAAGGGATCAATAAACCAAAATCAAATTCAATGGAAAGTAGAACCACAACAGGAGGCCATTTGGAAGACAGATCCTCAGGTAATGAAGACAAAATATATAATTTTGAAAGTTACTTTGACCACAGAGAGAAGATGATAAATTGTGTAATGTTCCCTCACCCAGACACAATACCTGGAAAGCAGTTGCTGAAGCCAATGCAGTGGAACTACTGTGACAACTTCTGGCCTAATAAGAAAGACCCCTAAGGCAATGGCACCATGGCAGGGTTTGAACTGCTTCTCTATAAACAACTGAAAACTGAACAAATGCAGAAAGAAATGTCTGAATTCATCCAAAGAGGATAAAGATTGAAGAAGAATATGGAAGGAACTTAGCTAAGCTCTCTCAGTACTCTTTGAAAGCACAGGAGGAAGGCTCCCTGGAAGAAGCATGGGTTCAGGTGAAGAGTTTGGCATATGAAGTAGAAGTTCATCTCAAGTTCTCCACCAAGCATCACAGCCAGGTAAAAAAGACCCTAGTAAACTTTCATGAACTTCAAGAAGACATGAAAAAGCATGACCACCATAAAGCAGACCTCTGCAAGCAACTCACCAGCTGCATTACACTTGTGGAGAAGGCCCTGAAAGCCATCACAGAGTGGCAGAGAGACCTGAAGATGAAGATCCAGCAGCTGGAGATCAAGCTGAGCAACAAGAAGGAGGACATGCATGGAGCAAGCCCCACCGAATGGCGATGACCTCATGCTCTGTGTGGACCTCTACAACTAAGACCAGTACAAATGGTTTGAAGAGATTGTGACCATCACTTGGAGGGGAAGCAGTCGGAAGTGGAGAGGGTAGAGATTATCTGGCAACATTTGTACCAGTACATACAGCTGTAACATGAGACAAACATGTTCAACCAAAGCAGAGTTGAGCCTGCTTTGAAAAGTGCTTTGAAAACTGCTTTGAAAAGTTTATCTGGCCAAACACAAAGAGTTGTGGGTCAGAGAGCACAAAATGGGCAATATTCACCCTGTGGACAGGGAGATCTAGACATGCCTGTGTGGTCCCAGGTGTCCTGCACAGGAGAGTGGCTGAGTGTCCCACAGAGAGGATATGGTGCCTCCTGCTTGACGAAGCTGCCCTCCCACCCATTCTCCTGCCCACTGAGGAGAGAGCTGGCAATTCCAGAATAGTTACTTGGATGGCCCAGCTGAGGGATCCCAAATGTTCTAAGGCCAAGAAGACAGACCTGCAACCCTGCCCTTGTCTCCACAACTGAAGTCCCCCAAATCTCATGCCATGCTTTTTGCTCTGAGAACAGACTGAGTCTGGAACTTTGTGGTCCCTGCTGAGTTGCAAAGGGGTGGCCGTCACACATTTGTGCCCTTGCATGCCCCAAGGTGTATCCTGCAAGTAGTAACTTTATCTCTTTACGGACTTTGGAAGATCGGGGGGGGGCACCTCTTTCTCCAAGCCAATGTCAGAATCAGAATCATGAATAGAAGGTACCATCAATTCAGCCTGCACCTAAAATGCTTTACAGCCCTCTGTTTTAATCATTGCATTCTTGGAGCCCAAATCTATATTTTGTTGGACACTTTTCATCACCATGAGTCTTGGGAAGGCCAGTTTTCTGTCTTCTCAGACCAACACTGCCTAAAGAGTTCAGGATGAACATATCTCATTAGGCAAATTACCCCAAGTCGGAGTATTGAATCATGGTTCTTATCATACAAGCATCATCTCTGAAGTCTCTGGAAATTCCAAACCATTCATTACTCAGTTGCTTTCTCAAGGCAGTCCACACCCTGCCACACCTGCACTGTCTCACAAGAGGGAGTTTTCCAAAGTTCTCAGCCACCAAGTCCTTCTTCATCTCTGTGCATGTCCAAAGGATTTGAGGGATGGAGATGAATCAAATCACCTCAGAAACCAGATGGGGTCTGTCTGCCATGGTATCCTATCCATCACTGGGCTACCCTGACCAGCTTTCTCCAAGGCTACCCACCATGGGCTTAATGCATCTGGGTCAGTTCTACATGGGAGATAAGGCAAATCCCCTTGTCATTCCCCACATAGCTTCATCTGAATATGCATGATAGTGTTTGTGCTGTTTTCCCTTGTATGGGCACTTCAGATTTTCATGGCCATAGGAGTTCTTTGCTATCCAGGATTTTCTGCTCCCTGCACCTCCATCTCCTCTGTGCTTTCCAGAGCCCTATGCCAAGCAGTTGTATGGTGCCAGCACCTCATTTTCCTCTGTCCATCTTCCCTGGAGAAGCCTGGGTCCGGTGTGATTTGGGAAGCTTTTCAACACTGCCACTGGGTTAGTCCATCACTTACTTTCTTTGATACAGCACAGATGCTCTATGCCATATTAACCTAGACAAACAGCCTGAGGGGACTGGGAGAAAAAAATTGACATAGTGAGTAAGGAAAATGTTACACCCAGAAACCCATGCTACCAGTGTCCATCTTTCTTCATCTTTCCATCAATGTCTTTGGATTGACCCATACATCTCCCGTGGGTACAAAGTTCTATAAGCACAATTCACTGATTGTTCCCTCACTTTTACAAGCTAATAATGGATAACCTTAACCTTGATGCTTTCAGCATCTCTTCCATTAAATTGGAATTGCTTTCTCATAGTTTATAATACAAAGACTTCCAATATAATAAAGGAAATCAGAAAAAAAAGTAGATGAGTGATTCCAGGGCTTAACCTCTGTGGCCACCTTTTCCATGAATGCCTCCAACTGCTGAAATCTACCACCCAGGTAAGTCATTCAATCCAGGATGGACCAATTAGTTTGTAACTCTCACAATCCAATCACTTTGCTTTGTGAATTCCTGTGTCAACACAGAGACTACTGGGAAACACCACATTTCATCCATAACATTCAGTGCTGGTCCTCCAAATCCCCTGTCTATTTCACAATACAAAATGAATGTAGTCCATTTCCAGGTGTCACTTAGTAGTAACAATTCCAGCATTCCACAAGTGCAGGTCCAAATTATCAACTGAAAATGAAGATAAACTCTTGACTGGGACTCCCTGTAAAAATAAAAAGCAAGTTACATACATCCTATATCCACTGGAAAACAGTAAATCTTCCAATTACAAAAGGAAATAATAGGATCATAGAAAGAATGGATGAGGCCTGAGGAATACCAAAAACAACTGAGCAAACAGGTCACACAAGGCTACCTGTAATTCACCATAAGTCATACAGGACCCTTAACTGCATGTGCTATTTCCAAATAGCTTGAGAATTCCTGCCCTTTTGGCCTTACCAGTTATAGAGCAAAGGGTTTTGTTTTTCTTTGCCTCTGCAGCCAGCAGTTTTACTTGGCAAAAGTCCATTCTACTTCCATGTGTTAATTCCCAGAGATTCCACTCTAACTTTGGCACACTTTTTCAGAGGTTCATATTTCACTCAGTCATGGGCAGCCTGCAGGGATCCAGAAATTATTACAATTTGCTTGGTCTCCTGGGCTTTTCTGTGAAATGATGGTGAAAACATCCATGACCCCTTAACTTGAGCACCCCGCAATCTTGGAGAGCCAGAACCACAGAGATGTCTGTTGCCAGCTCACCATACTTGTATCCCTGAAATTGCTGCCATAGTGATATCTGAATATCTTTCTCCTTGAGCATGGTAAAACACTTGCTGGGCCCCTGTGCCAGCAGGGTGCCCAGGAGACTGGAATCAATAGCATTTTCCCTTTTTCATCCTTGAATATCCAATGTGTGCAGGCTTGCAATTCCTTAGATATGCTCAGCTTCATTCCAATTATCTCTCTGTGACATATTTAGCATGTTTTTAGAGCCTGCAATCTCCTTATAACCATAACGTTCTTTGGCCCTGTTTTTAAAATGTTTCCTCTAAAACTCTGTCCAATATGGTTTTTAACTCTACTAACAAAAATAACTGCTTTCTTAAAATGCTGAATGTCTATGATATTGATATAAATATTCTAAAGACTTTATGAAAGTTGGAATAGTTAGATAGTTTTGGTTTTTTTGTTCCTGGTCATAAATATTACCTTAAAATACTCTGAAGATTATGTGACAAAATTTTCTTTAGATGGTTAAACTCTGATCAAATTTCTAACTCCAGGCTGCTCCAAGGCTTCTGCAGTTTTGATTCTATAAAGCACTAACAAACATAATCATGAAATAGATTCTAGAAAAGACTCCTCAATACAGTTTCCTTATAATGGTAGATCTATTATTCAGAAAAGATTATTTTACAATAGATAATTTTGCTTTAATTGATATTACTATAAAAATCAGTTTCCTGTTTTTTGAATAGTTTACCAAGTAAATGTTTCTGCTACATTCTGCAGAACTTCCATACCACACCAACATACCCACAGTTTTCCATTATTTGACACAGATGTGAGATATTTTGAAGTACATATGTCATTATTTCTTTTTCATTTCCTGTGTTACCAAGTCTTTAAGTTTAAAACATAAGTTAAACATCCAAAATCTATGTCAAGATGAATACATATCATTAGGTTTGGTGCTTCCAATTTAATTTCTATCATAATTCATACATTAGGTATATATTCAATTTACCTCCCTAATCACTCATTAATTGTTGATACAAGTCACTTATTGAGGTTCAGTAAGCTATAGATTTGGAAGAAATGCACATAAAGTTTGAGTTTGCAGAATTCACCTGGGGTTCTCTGAAGGTTCTTCTGCACTAGAAGTGAGAACCAGAATCCATGGGACAGAACTTGTGGATGGAACTTGTGTTGTGATTGGATCCTGTTACAAGAAGGCAAGGCTTCTGACATCAGTCAGTGCTGGGGTTTTCAGTGGTTCCTATTGAAAGTATTTTCTTCTATGCCAACTTTAAGAAATGCCTTTATTAATATACCACATAGGTTTAGGTTTTGTATATTCCTCAGTAATAAATATATTTATGTTTTCTCCAATTGTTTTCTATTAGTATATTGGTGAAACCATTGTTTTCAAAATTTGGAATTTGGTGTATTGATTGTGATATGATATAAATATTTTTCTCATTTTTCATATAAGTATCCCTAACCAACTTGAAATTGAGCACATGTCAGTTATGATTAACATTTGGCAAAACATATCCTATTGAGGAAGCAAGAATATTTGGAGAGATATAAGTTGTTTGAGATGAAAGATAGCCACAAGCAAGGCATGGTGGCACATGCTGCAATCCCAGTGCATCAGGTATTAAGGCAGGAGGATGACAGTTATGAAGCCAGTATCAGCAACAGAGTGAACCCTAAGCAACATAGCAAGACCCTGTCTCTATATTAAAAGTCTTGGAATATTCCACCGTGTTCAATTGCTGTTTAAGTAAATAAATAGTCTGTCTCAAGGTTTAAGGAACAAGTAAAGATAGATAATTACTTTATGGATTCCAGTAAACTGACAGTAATTTAAGAGTTGACAGGGTCAGACACTGAAGCTAATTAGAGTCCACCTTTACCTAAGTATTAGACATGACACATTAGCACAGATATTACAGAATTTAAATGAGTGGGATAAAGACCACCCTTAAGTCAACCTGCAGCTCAGACTCTGGGTTTGTTCAACCACACTGGGCAACACTTGGACATAACAAAAAAGACTGGCAGTCCTCACAGGCAAGGAAGTCAGTGTTCTCTCTTCTCTTGTATATGGATTTTGTTGTCAGTATGGTGTGGATAACAATGACCCTGTGTTTATTTCATGGACAAGGAGAATCTTTTTTCATGTGTTATGGGGTGCAACTTAAGAACTTAAGATCACCACTGAGAAGTCCAAAACTGAGAGTCTTTATTAAGCTGAATGGTTTACTGTCTCACACAAGGCCCCCAAAAAATGGCTATAGGGAGAACAGTCCTGACCACAGGGTTGTAGGGGTTCTTATACCAAAAATCACATCAATCATAAGTATCTATTGCTATGATTTGAAATTACAAACTAACATCATGAGATCATCAACAGAGGGGGAAGTGGGCCAAAATGACCCTTACCTAGGTACAACTAAAGAATGATTACTAACATCCACAAAATCACCATTCACATGGTACTTTGGTTAAGAGCAATAGAGATCAAAATAGAGCAATTTTTATTAATGAGAATTGTCATTTTTTATTGATAAACATGTCAAGATATGTAACTGAGGATGGGTTCAGAGGTGGGCTGTTCCTATGGGAGAAGCTTATTTCCTACATAACATGGTGTCACAGAGCAAAATGGAGTCTGTTCAGTCATTTCCCTTATAGACTGACCTATAACGTTCTCATGGAGCCATATCTGTCAGCCCATCACACTCCCCACTGCTTTTATGTACATAATCAAATCATTGATTCATTGATAGTGTATATGTGATTGTAGTGAGTGTACAACCCCATTAGCTTAACAGACTGGATTCTATGTCTAACATATTTAGATAAACAGTGTATCATGCATGGCCTGTTTAAAGCCCTAATAAA
>NW_025920112.1:4538601-4638402 GCF_902686445.1 Sciurus carolinensis
ATAATATATGTATGCTTAGAAAATAAATATGTATGCTTTATAACATGATATTTTAAAAAGATAAAGATCAGCTTCAGAACTAGACTGCTTCACCTAAGATTTCAAAGAGCACTGCCTTACCTGAGATAAGGCTCTTCTTGCTACATTAATACATGTTACAATGGCTCTAAAATAAGTCAGACTTGAGCTCACTTAAAGTTATATTCAAAAGATTGATTTTTTGTTATAAAATTACTGTGATCTCAAATCGGGGATATAATATGTAGCTCAGCCAAAATTTAAGATAGCTATTGCACAACTAAATATGATTTTACTATTGTTAATTCCATTTTGTATTTTCCTCATAAACTCTATCACTGTTGCCTAATTAATGATTGGCAGAGGCACTGCTTCAAGGTCAATCAATCTCAATTAATTTGAGATAATAAGTCATCACCTATAGGACAGAAAATATATTTAATATATCCAATTAAATAAACATGGATAAATCATTATAAAGTCATAGGCATTAAAGTTAAAGCCCAATACTCTTATGGTATGACTGGTGAAACTAACTTGCTAGATGTTTAAGATCAAAACTTAAAAATGAAGATTAAAATAAAGGGGTCAAAGAATCAATATTTGGCTCTTGCCTTCAGAGTCAAATATTGGTAAGATAAGCCTCAGCCAGGGAACAAGAAAATTTCTCTAAGGAGCTTTGCAACTCCAGGCCACACAACCTTCCAATCTGGGAGATTGATGAGATCACTAGAGAATAGGAAGCCAATCAGGGCCCCTTTTGAAGAGGAGGATTATTGGAAAAGGGAAATATCCCTAATGCTTCCAAAGGAAGTCACCTCATCAAGGAGACACTACCTAGTGAATGACACTAAAGGTGCTAAGAGGCTGCTCTCAAGTTCCCCAAAAGTGACCACTATGGGAACTCATCTCACTCTTAGCAGCAGATAGGAACAAGGTCAATTTGACTAGCTTGGTCTTAAACACATAGGAAAAATGGCTAAAACTGAAACACAGACATTCGTGGACATTTGAAAAACAAAACAATAGATATTTTAATGTAACTTGAGATGTGCACTTGTGTTAGCCCCTCCAAAATAAGTAAAACTGGAGGTGACACAAAAATTCTTCGACAAAAATGCCTGCTATCTATCAAGAGAAACTGCCAGAGTTACAAGTTTTTAGTCAGTTTAAGACCTACAGATCATCCTAACCTCTGATACAGGTAGACTTAATCAATGTTTGCTAATATGATTCTCTAGCCCTAACTAACAAAAATAAAGGGATCTTTACTAAACAAAGAGATTATGCCAGTAAAAAGATATTTTGAAAAATAAGATGACAGTAAGTAACTTAACTAAATGTTGTGTTTACCTTCCTGATAACTCTGACAGTGTTAAGATTTACAATTAAGGCCTTATCCTCTCCAGTTTTGTTAGACTTTCTTAGGCCTTTTTATATAAACAACATCTCAGCTCTTCCACCTCCTGGTAAGATATTATTAATTTCTATCAGCTTCATGATATTCATTGACATGTTCCAGATGCTATTTATTTTGTACTCATGGTTTTTCATTTCTTTCATAAAACAAGAATTTAACCCCAGAAATATGCAGTTTCTAAAAGGGAACTTTGCACTGTTTGCCCCACCCCACATCACTCCTGGTCAGGTTAAAGCAGCATGAGCAGTCATCATACTTTTTCCTCACAGCAGTAAAAAGTCCCTAAAATTAGATGAGTAATAATAAAAATCTTAAAAGACAATCAATATAGATCAGTAAATTGGGTTAAGTCACAAAAATAAGGGCCAGTTTGGGTCCAGAAATTTGGAGGCTAATGACTTCCTAGAGATTAAAATGTTAATGCTTCCAGAACCCTTCATCCACCCTTACCAAGAACCTGTTCCTGTTCTAACCTATTGGTAAGTCTCTCCAACAGCTTCAACTTATAAAAGAACCAGCCACAAGAGACCACTGATTTCCAACACACATTTCAGTCAGAAGACTATGTCTTCATCAAATTTTCCAGAAAGGACAAACACCCTACTTAAATGGAAGGGTCCTACTCACAACATGTACTTATCACATCTGAGTCAAGACCACAGAAAAATGCACAGCCCTCAGAGACTCCAACCTCCCTCTGAAGATAATACTGAAAAAATGTTAATCATATTTTTTCTCTTGCTTGGGCTATGTCAGGAATAAACCCATGCTTGGCTCTTCAACTTTCTGAGATTTCCAAATGGGATGAATTCTGTGTTACTATACACAACTTTCCCAAGGTGTACTATTATGAAGGGGAGGGAAAAAAGGAACATATGGGACTCATGCCTTGATGTAAACAAGTGACCCCTCTGTTAGTTCCCCTCCTAGTGCAAACTCTGGAAGCAACTTAAAAAATCCCTGGATTTACCTGCAGAGGTACTTTTACAAAACAAAAGATGGTTCAATTTGCTTCTTTTTAAATAAGGAAAATTATGTATTACCTTAGGGGAGACTGATTGTTTCTATAATAATCATCCAGGTGTCATTCATAATAGTTTATCTTTGATTAAATAAAGACTCTAGGAGTGGGAGAAAAACAGAAGACCTAAAAAAAATTTGCTTCAAAATTTCTTCTCTTTGTCCCCCTGGTTAAATATGTCAATAACCACAATGGTGGGACATCTCATCATAATTTTATTAGGGCTTTAATCAGGCCATGCATGATACGCTGTTTATCTAAATATGTTAGAGATAGAATCCAGTCTGTTAAGCTAATGGGGTTGTACACTCACTACAATCACATATACACTATCAATGAATCAATGATTTGATTATGTACATAAAAGCAGTGGGGAGTGTGATGGGCTGACAGATATGGCTCCATGAGAATGTTATAGATCAGTCTATAAGGGAAATGACTGAACAGACTCCATTTTGCTCTGTGACACCATGTTATGTAGGAAATAAGCTTCTCCCATAGGAACACCCCACCTCTGAATCCATCCTCAGTTACATATCTTGACATGTTTATCAATAAAAAATGACAATTCTCATGTAATAAAAAATTGCTCTATTTTGATCTCTATTGCTCTTAACCAAAGTACCATGTGAATGGTGATTTTGTGGATGTTAGTAATCATTCTTTAGTTGTACCTAGGTAAGGGTCATTTTGTCCTGCTTCCCCCTCTGTTGATGATCTCATGATGTTAGTTTGTAATTTCCAATCATAGCAATAGATACTTATGATTGATGTGATTTTTGGTATAAGAACCCCTACAATCCTGTGGTCAGGACTGTTCTCCCTATAGCCATTTTTTGGGGCCTTGTGTGAGACAGTAAACCATTCAGCTTAATAAAGACTCTCAGTTTTGGACTTCTCAGTGGTGATCTTAAGTTCTTAAGTTGCACCCCATAACACATGAAAAAAGATTCTCCTTGTCCATGAAATAAACACAGAGTCATTGTTACCACACCATACTGACAACAAAATCCATATACAAGAGAAGAGAGAACCCTGACTTTCTTACCAGTGAGAACTGGAGTGTTTTGTTATGTCAATGAGTTGCCCAGTGTGGTTGAACAAACCCAGAGGCTGAGCTGCAGGTCGGTTTAAGGGTGGTCTTCATCCCACTCATTTAAATTCTGTAATATCTATGCTAATGTGTCATGTCTGACAATTAGGTAAAGAATGACTCTAATTGGCTTCAGTGTCTGACCATATCAACTCTTAAATTACACTCACTTAACTGGAATTCATAAAGTAAATATCTATCTTTACTTGTTCCCTAAACCTTGAGACATACTATTTTTTCTTCTTAAAAAGCAATTGAAGACTGGGGCATATTCCCAGATTTTAATATAGAGACAGGGTCTTGCTAAGTTGCTTAGGATCTCACTCTCTTGCTGATACTGGATTCATACCTCCCATTCTCCTGCCTTAATTCCTGATGCACAGGGATTGCAGGCATGTGCCAACATGCCTGAATTGTGGCTATCTTTCATCTCAAACAACTTATATCTCTCCAAACATTCTAGCTTCCTCACTAGGAGACATGCTTTGCCAAATATTAATCATAATTGACATATGCTCAATTTCAAGTTGGTTAGGAATAATTATATGAAAAATGAGAGAAATATTTATATCATACCACAATCAATACACCAAATTCCAAATTTTGAGAAACAATGTTTTCACCATTATACTAATAAAAAACAATTGGAGAAAAACATAAATGTATTTATTACCAAGGAAAATATAAAAAAATAAACCTATGTGATATATTAATAGAGGCATTTCTTAATGTGAGCATAGAAGAGAATACTTTCAATAGAAACCAGTGAGCACCCCAGCACTGGCTGATGTCAGAAGCCTTGCCTTCCTGTAACAGGATCCAATCACAACATAAGCTGCATCAACAAGTTCTGTCCCATGGCTTCTGGTTCTCACTGCTAGAGCAGAAGGACCTTCAGAGAACCCCAGGTGAATTCTGCAACCTCAAACTTTATACGCATTTTCTCCAAATCTAGAGCTTACTGAACCTCAGTAAGTCACCAATTAATGAGAGTTATGCAGGTATATTGATTATATACCTAATGTATGAATTTTGAAAGAAATTAAATTGGAAGCACCAATCCTAATTATATGTATTCATCTTGACATAGATTTTGGATGTTTAACTTATGTTTTAAACTGAAAGACTTGGTGACACAGGAAATGAAAAAGAAATAATGATATATGTACTTCAAAATATCTCACATCTTGTGTCAAATAATGGAAAACTGTGGGTATGTTGGTGTGGTATGGAAGTTCTGCAGAATTTAGCAGAAACATTTACTTGGTATACTATTCAAAAAAACCAGGAAACTGATTTTTATAGTAATATCAATTAAAGCAAAATTATCTATTGTAAAATAACCTTTTCTGAATAATAGATCTACCATTATAAGGAAACTGTATTGAGGAGTCTTTGCTAGAATCTATTTCATGATTATGTTTGTTAGTGCCTTATAGAATCAAAACTGCAGAAGACAAAAGCCTTAGAGCAGCCTGTAGTTAGAAATTTGATCAGAGTTTAACCATCTAAAGACAATTTTGTCACATAATCTTCAGAGTATTTTAAGGTAATATTTATGACTAGGAACAAGAAAACCAAAACTATCAAACTATTCCAACTTTCATAAAGTCTTTAGAATATTTATATCAACACCATAGACATTCAGCATTTTAAGAAAGCAGTTATTTCTGTTAGTAGACTTAAAAACCATATTGGACAGAGTTTTAGAGGAATCATTTTAAAAACAGGGCCAAAGAACGTTATGGTTATAAGGAGATTGCAGCATCTAAAGACATGCTAAATATGTCACAGAGACATAATTGGAATGGAGCTGAGCGTATCTAAGGAATTGCAAGCCCACACACATTGGATATTCAAGGATGAAAAAGGGAAAATGCTATTGATTCCAGTCTCCTGGGCACCCTGCTGGCACAGGGGCCCAGCAAGTGTTTTACCACGCTCAAGGAGAAAGATATTCAGATATCACTATGGCAGCAATTTCAGGGATACAAGTATGGTGCACTGGCAACAGACATCTATGTGCTTCTGGCTCTCCAAGATTGCGGGGTGCTCAAGTTAAGGGGTCATGATGTTTCCACCATCATTTCACAGAAAAGCCTGGGAGACCAAGCAAATTGTAATAATTTCTGGATCCCTGCAGGCTGCCCATGACTGAGTGAAATATGAACCTCTGAAAAAGTGTGCCAAAGTTAGAGTGGAATCTCTGGGAATTAACACATGGAAGTAGAATGGACTTTTTGCCAAGTAAAGCTGCTGGCTGCAGAGAGAGGCAAAGAAAAACAAAACCCTTTGCTCTATAACTGGTAAAGTCAAAAGGGCAGGAATTCTCAAGCTATTTGGAAATAGCACATGCAGTTAAGGGTCCTGTATGACTTATGGTGAATTACAGGTGGCCTTGTGTGACCTGTTTGCTCAGTTGTTTTTGGTATTCCTCAGGCCTCATCCATTCTTTCTATGCTCCTATTATTTCCTTTTGTAATTGGAGGATTTACTGTTTTCCAGTGGATATAGGATGTATGTAACTTGCTTTTTATTTTTACAGGGAGTCCCAGTCAAGAGTTTATCTTCATTTTCAGTTGATAATTTGGACTTGCACTTGTGGAATGCTGGAATTGTTACTACTAAGTGACACCTGGAAATGGACTACATTCATTTTGTATTGTGAAATGGACATGGGATTTGGAGGATCAGCAGTGAATGTTATGGATGAAATGTGAAGTGTTTCCCAGTAGTCTCTGTGTTGACACAGGAATTCTCAAAGCAAAGTGATTGGATTGTGAGAGTTACAAACTAACCCGTCCATCCTGGATTGAATGACTTACCTGGGTGGTAGATTTCAGCAGTTGGAGGTATTCATGGAAAAGGTGGCCGCAGAGGTTAAGCCCTGGAATCATTCATCTACCTTTTTTTTCTGATTTCCTTTAGTATATTGGACATCTTTCTAATATATACTATGAGAAAGCAATTCCAATTTAATGGAAGAGATGCTGAAAGCATCAAGATTAAGGTTATCCATTATTAGCTTGTAAAAGTGAGGGAACAATCAGTGAATTGTGCTCATAGAACTTTGCACCCATGGGAGATGTATGGGTCAATCCAAAGACATTGATGGAAAGATGAAGAAAGATGGACACTGGTAGCATGGGTTTCTGGATGTAACATTTTCCTTACTCACTATGTCAATTTTTTTCTCCCAGTCCCCTCAGGCTGTTTGTCTAGGTTAATATGGCATAGAGCATGTGTGCTGTATCAAAGAAAGTAAGTGATGAACTAACCCAGTGGCAGTGTTGGAAAGCTTCCCAAATCACACTGGACCCAGGCTTCTCCAGGGAAGATGGACAGAGGAAAATGAGGTGCTGGCACCATACAAGTGCTTGGCATAGGGCTCTGGAAAGCATAGAGGAGATGGAGGCCCAGGGAGCAGGAAAATCCTGGGTAGCAAAGAACTCCTATGGCCATGAAAATCTGAAGTGCCCATACAAGGGACAAAGCCCAAACACTATCATGCATATTCAGATGAATCTATGTGGGGAATGACAAGGGGATTTGCCTTGTCTCCCATGTAGAACTGACCCAGTCCCATTAAGCCCATGGTGGGTAGCCTTGGAGAAAGCTGGTCAGGGTAGCCCAGTGATGGACAGGATACCATGGCAGACAGACCCCATCTGGTTTCTGAGGTGATTTGATTCATCTCCATCCCTCAAATCCTTTGGACATGCACAGAGATGAAGAAGGACTTGGTGGTTGAGAACTTTGGAAAACTCCCTCTTGTGAGACAGTGCAGTGGAGGTAGGGTGGGAACTTCCTTGAGAAAGCAGCTGAGTAATGAATGGTTTGGAATTTCCAGAGACTTCAGAGATGATGCTTGTATGATAGGAACCATGATTCAATACTCCGACTTGGGGTAATTTGCCTAATGAGATATTTTCATCCTGAACTCTCTAGGCAGTGTTGCTCTGAAAAGACAGAAAACTGGCCTTCCCAAGACTCATGGTGATAAAAAGTGTCCAACAAAAGTAGATTTGGGCTCCAAGAATGCAATGAAAAAAACAGAGGGCTGTAAAGCATTTTAGGTGCAGGCTGAATTGATGGTACCTTCTATTCATGATTCTGATTCTGACATTGGCTTGGAGAAAGAGGTGGCCCTCCCCTGATCTTCCAAAGCCCCTAAGGAGATAAAGTGACTAGTTGCAGGATACACCTTGGGGCATGCAAGGGCACAAATGTGTGATGGCCACCCCTTTGCAACTCAGCACGGACCACAAAGTTCCAGACTCAGTCTGTTCTCAGAGCAAAAAGCATGGCATGAGGTTTGGGGGGCTTCAGTTGTGGGGACAAGGGCAGGGTTGCAGGTCTGTCTTCTTGGCCTTAGAATATTTGGGATCCCTCAGCTGGGCCATCCAAGTAACTCTTCTGGAATTGCCAGCTCTCTCCTCAGTGGGCAGGAGAATGGGTGGGAGGGCAACTTCGTCAAGCAGGAGACACCATATCCTCTCTGTGGGACACTCAGCCACTCTCCTGTGCAGGACACCTGGGACCACACAGGCATGTCTAGATCTCCCTGTCCACAGTGTGAATATTGCCCTTTTTGTGCTCTCTGACTCACAGCTCTTTGTGTTTGGCCAGCTACACTTTTCAAAGCAGTTTTCAAAGCACTTTTCAAAGCAGGCTCAACTCTGCTTTGATTGAACATGTTTGTCTCATGTTACAGCCGTATGTACTGATACAAATGTTGCCAGATAATCTCTACCCTTTCCACTTCCGGCTGCTTCCCCTCGGAGTGATGGTCACAATCTCTTCAAACCTTTTGCACTGGTCTTGGTTGTAGAGGTCCACACAGAGCATGAGGTCATCACCATTCGTTGGGGCTTGCTCCATGCATGTCCTCCTTCTTGTTTCTCAGCTTGATCTCCAGCTGCTGGATCTTCATCTTCAGGTCTCTCTGCCACTCTGTGAGGGCTTTCTGGGCCTTCTCTACAAATGTAATGCAGCTGGTGAGTTGCTTGCAGAGGTCTGCTTTATGGTCATGCTTTTTCATGTCTTCTTGTCTTCTTGAAGTTCATGAAAGTTTCCTAGGGTCTTTTTTTACCTGGCTGTGTTGCTTGGTGGAGAACTTGAGATGAACTTCTACTTCATATGCCAGACTCTTCACCTGAACCAATGCTTCTCCCAGGGAGCCTTCCTCCTGTGCTGTCAAAGAGTACTGAGAGAGCTTAGCTAAGTTCCTTCCATATTCTTCTTCAATCTTTATCCTCTTTGGATGAGTTCAGACATTTCTTTCTGCATTTGTTCAGCTTTCAGTTACTTATGGAGCAGCAGTTCAAACCCTGCCATGGTGCCCTTGCCTTAGGGGTCTTTCTTATTAGGACAGAAGTAGTCACAGTAGCTCCACTGCATTGGCTTCAGCAACTGCTTTCCAGGTATTGTGTCTGGGTGAGGGAACCTTCCACAATTTATCATCTTCTCTGTGTGGTCAAATTAACTTTCAAAATTATATATTTTGTCTTCATTACCTGAGGATCTGTCTTCCACATGGCCTCCTGTTTTGGTTCTACTTTCCATTGAATTTGATTTTGGTTTATTGATCTCTTCATTTCAAAGATTTCCTCTAGATTTCTTTAGGATCTTCATCATTTTATCTATGTTATCTTCCATTTCATGAAACATCTCTGATTTCACTCTTTATATCCTCCTTAAAGTGGTGGAGCAGTTTTACTAACTAAATTCTGAACTCCTATTCTGACATTTCTTCTACTGTGTTGTCAATGGAGTCTATAATTGGAGCATCCTGGTTTGCTGAGAGTGCTTTATCCCCCCCCCTTTTTTTTCATTGTTTGTGTCTTCTCATCTAGCCATAGGGATCTGAAGCAGTACAGTTTCTACCCTGTAGACATAGAGTGTTCCTGAAGGTTTCCAGTACCTCACAAACCTGGTTTTTAGTTTCCATAAGCTCTGCCACACTGCAGTCACAAAATGGCTCCTGGATTGTGAACATTCATCTTCTTTGCAAACCATTTCCCCTTCCCTATCTTTCCTTTCTGAAAGTCATATCCTGAACAACTTCCCTCTCTTTTGTCTTTCTTCAGTGTACCCATATCATGGGCACAAATCAATGGAACTGGCCAATGACAGAATAAAATAATGAACTCATGAGACAAAATAAGTTTTTCTTCATCTGAGTTTTTTATGGACATAATTATTAAACATGATCTTACAGAGTTTAAATTATATACCAGAGAATTCAATATTGGTAAAATTATGAATAGCAATTAATCAGTCTCATTATATGTAGAGAAAAATGGAATCTTGTTTAAGAGTGCTTTCAAAAAGTGAAATCGGGACAAGGAGTAAACAACTTGCATGAGAAACTTAGTGGTCTGTCAAGGACAAATAAGCGCTCTGCCTGAGAACAAAACAAAAAAACTTAAAGACATTTGGTTTCGGCTCTCAAGACCTGGCTCCTGCCAGATCCAGGTCTGGAGACCAAATGTACTCATGACACTGAGCCCAGTGGCTCTAGACAATAACTGTATATGTTTACCCCATTGTATTTAAGAGAGATGAGAAGAACTCAAAGGTGACAAGACTGCTTTCTTTGCTTACGTATGCTGTGAAATGCCCATGGTGTTTCTCCAGTGCTGAGTTGGTATGCTACCTGGGATAGTTTTCCTTTTGTATATACTTTATATGTCTTAATAAATAGTATGTTTTCCTATATGGCTTGTGGTGGTACATTCAGTGGAATGGCCCATATAAATGATAAGTGTGTGCACAGAAATGGGAAATACATTCCCAGACAAATTGGCATAGACAGCACAATATGCTGGGGTGCCAAAGCAATGCTGTTATTTAAGAAAAAAGACAGGTTTAGATGTGTCATATGTGGTATTCCAGTATGGGAAGATGATCAGTTTAGCTCCTTGGCTCGGGAATGGGCTATAGGGAATGGTTTGAGGGAACAATGAGATGGCAAATTATGAACAACTGATCCCCCTCAAGTGATTGAGGGCTTGCAGACTGTGCTGGGAGATAAAGACAAAGAATTTACTGTTATTGCTCATCGAGGATGGGTTCTGTTGTCTGCCTATGGGAAAAAATGCTTGCAGACACCAGATTTATTGTGGGAAAATCTTGCTATGTAAAAGGAGCTCACTGAAATACAATGTGAATTGGCTATGCTGCAATGTCAGAATTTCATTTTGGGAGATCAGTCTCGAAATTATCACAATGTATATTAGAAGACTGCAGTGCGGTGTACTAAATAAATATAAAAAACAGAAGGATAAGGTAAATGTAAAGAAAGTACATGCTGTAATTGCTACTACAAAGACTGATTGGGATCCTGATACATGGGATGGGGACATCTGAAATGATACTGAGGATGAAGATGATGTAAAGCTGGAATAAAATATCCTCCTTTTGAACAACAATTATCGGCTATTTATTGGGCATTGGTGGATACTGAGCATTTAAAAATATAAATCTTGATGTGGTTATATGACCTCGTATAATGCGTAATCCTATATTTCATAAAATTGGACAAGCTCAGGAGTCAAGCATTATAAAATGGAAATGGTACATACAAAATAGAACCAAACCAGGACATGCAAGTATTTTATAATTGCATGAGGTTGTAGCAAATTTGCCTGATGCACAGTTACCTGAAGTATATACTAAAGAACTTGTAGAAAAATATACTGTTAAATATATGAAGGATATGATAAATTAACACCTACACAATAAGTTTACAGATGGATCAGCTGAATATCTAGGAAATGAATGTTATTGGAGGGCTATAGCTTTTAACCCATCTAATAAAAAGATATTATGAAAACAGGGTAAGGGAAAAAGTAGTCAATATGCTGAATTATATGCAATATTCCTGGCTTTACAATATGAAGAGGGAAAGAATGTCATTTGTTTACAGATTCCTGGGTATAGCAAAGGATTAACCATTTGGTTACCTAAATGGTATAAAAATGATTGGAAAATAAGGGATAAACAATTATGGGAAACAGAAATATGAAAACGTATTTGGGAAATGCTTAAATGTACTAACGTGTCTGTGTTTCATGTAGATGCTCATTCTCGGAGAGATACTCTGGAACATAAGTGTAATACAATGGTGGATAATCTGGCTAAAATAGCTATTATAGAAGAAAACACTTCCCAGTCTGAAGAAGATAGAATTATCTAGTTGACTAAATGGGTTCATCAAAAGACAGGACATGCCGGACCTGCTGTTATGTACAGGTGGGCATGTGAACAAGGAATATCTATTCCATTATCTAAATGTAAGGAAACAGTTATGCAATGTCCCATTTGCCAATTGCATAAAGCTCGGTGAGTGCCTCCCATTGTCACTGGAGAATTAAGTAGAGGAACTCATCCAGGTCAGATTTGGCAAATAGATTATATAGGACCTCTGCCCATGTCTAGAGGATATAGATATATTTGTACTTGTGTAGATACATATTCTGGGGTATTAGTAGCTTGTGCATATAGAGATGCTACACAAAGGAATACTATTAGAACTTTAGACATAATAACTTCATATTATGGAGCACTCTTGCAAATCCAAAGTGATAATGGCTCTCATTTTAAAGGAAAATTAATACAATTATACTGCCAAGAAAATAGTATTGAATGGATATGTCATATTGCGTTTTATCCAGGGGTTGCAGGACTGATAGAAGGAATGAATGGTTTTTAAAGGAAAAATTAAGAGAACTGCGAAATGGTAAATATGGACAGAAAAAGAATTTATTTACAGCTAAAAAAACAATCGAATAATCTAATATTAACCAAATCAGGAACTCCCTTGTCTGGAATGATGACTACAAATTTACAAATTCTGGATGCTGAAATTTCTCATATAATTGTGGGCCTTACATGCTAAAGTCCAACTTCTCATACCATTGTGGGCCTTACATCCTAAAGTCCAACTTCCCTGGCAAGGCACTTATGCTTATGCTGGTTATAACTTGTGTACTGTAATAGATGTTCTTATCCCTCCAAATCAAACTCAAGTAATATCAATAAGTCTGGGGATTAATATCCCTCCCCAATACGTTGGGCAGATCACTCTTCAATCTAGCCAAACAAATCCAAACAAACAAGGAATGCAAATCATGCCCGGGGTAATTGACTTATTATCTAGGAGAAATTAAAATTGTATTACATACTGTATCCCCTGACCCATTCCAAGTTAAGGTTGGAATGCAAATTGCTCAAATAATTATAATACCTGTGTAATGCACAATCAATGGACTCAAATAAAACAACCTACGCTGGATACCAATAGGAAAGGTGGTTTTGGATCAACAGATATTATCTCAGGGACCAAAGTGTGGATAAAGTGACAAGAAACTGATGTTCCTATAGCTGCAGAAAACAGCACAGGGAAAGGTTAATACAATAATACTAATGATTCCTGGAGGTAAACAACCTAAAATATTACCTACTAACCATCTATTTTTGGAACTAGATTATGAGCTGGATCTTCATGACAAGTCCTTTAATATGGGCCTGAACTCCTGGAATAGAACTTCATGCACCATCAAACAGCTCCTTGATCAGATGGTATTGGAGGAATGACATAGGCAATAAGACACAAGATAATTTTACCTGTTCAGCTAATAAAAAATGTAACTTTGCTAATATGACTGTGAGTGGACAAAACATAACTAGATGGAAGGGAAAATCATCTGTATATAAGTTAATATTCTCCAGTAGTAATGAAATACAAGTAAATATTACCTCTAAATTATTAATAAGATGTGAATTTTCCACACTAAATTGCAATTCAAATATAGATATCTTTTGACACAAGCCATGAATAATTGCAGTATCAATGGTACTGAATTACAATGGATGAATTTATCCTCTCCTTTTGTGGGATGTTTAAAGATGTGGAAATCTTGTATTGGGCTGGAGAAGCATTCTATGTATCCCCTGATGTTAATAAAGAACTTAATATTACTTGCATTCCTACCCCCTTACCAATGCCAGATATTTATATTTATTTATCCCTACCTACCATCTTAACACATTCTAATTTATTGTATCAAAATCTACAAAATAATAAACGTTCTCTAGTAGAGTATCTAATAGCCACAACTATTGTATCCAATAAGTTAAATTATTCGTCAAATGTAATAACAGAGGACACTAATCATAATTGGTCTGATTTCTTGTTTTCTATTACTAGTGCTTCTAAATAATTTTCAGCTGTGTTTTCTCCAAACTTCTGTATTGTTGGCATTTTAATCATATTATGTATATGTAATTGTCAAATGTATTATTAAATCAAACAAATGTATTGTACAATGATAATGACTTCCTTTACTTACCTCTTAAACAATCCTAGGGCCAAAATGTAGAGAAAAATGGAGTCTTGTTTAAGAGTGATTTCAAAAAGTGAAATCAGAGCAAGGAGTAAACAACTTGCATGAGAAATTTAGTCCTCTGGCAGTGCCCCGTTCAAGGACATATAAACTCTGTGCCGGAGAACATTAAAAACAAACAAACAAACAAACAAACAAACAAAAACTTAAAGACATCTGGTTTCTGCATTCAAGGCCTGGCTCCTGGCCAGATCCAGTTCTGAAGACCAAACATACTGATGGCACTGAGCCCAGTGACTCCACACAATAACTTTATATGTTTACTCCAGTGTATTTAAGAGAGATGAGAAGAACTCAAAGGTGACAAGACTGCTTTCTTTGGTTATGTATGCTGCGAAATGCTCATGATGTCTCTCTGGTGCTGAGTTGGTATGCTACCTGGGATGGTTTTCTTTTTGTATATACTTTATATGTCTTAATAAATAGTATGTTTTCCTATATGGCTTGTGGTGGTACATTCAGCAGATTGACCCATATTAATTATAAGTCTGTACACACAAATGGGAAATATATTCCCAAACATTATATTAAGAGTATGAAGAAAACAATGTGCAACAATTAATGTGCAGATGAATATATTTCCAGCATATACATATAATGAACTGTAGTTAGGCATAATAGGGACAAGATGTACAATGGATTAGGTAGTTCATCTGAAGTAATAAAAGTATTCAGGAACTAGGTGTAGTTGGAATATGTATACATTTGAAAATATGGTAAATAACATTCAATTGATATCATTATCTATTACAAAGATTAATTTTATATCAGGTGAATTTCATCTTAATGATAAAAAATTTTGCTGCTAAACTACAGATAGTGTTAGGGGATTCTCACTTACAGGTTGGTGAGTGAGTGAGAGCTTCTCATCTCCCTTAATGTTAACTGGCCCCCACAAGCACCCATAGCTCACAATGAGGAGGAGTGCAGAGATGAAAACAAACAGTGAGTCCATCAGTCTATCCACAGTGTCATTAGTTTCTCAGTTACAAACTTAGGGCAATGTCCATCACAGGAGTTCCCCTGTGACTTCCACTGCCCATGCTGGCACATGGCCAGTTCCTCTGCCCTGGGCTCCTAAGATGCTGCCTCATGCTGTGCTCAGGCTTCCTGTAGTCTCTGCATGCTGAACTCTGGGTTCCTGGGGACCCTGCTCCACTGGCAAAGCACCAGGTTAACATAAAGCAGAGGTGACTGAGCTCCCCACATCCCACATGGCACTGTGCTGGCTGGACAGATCCACTGTGGTGCAGACACAGTTGATGGGAGAAGCCAAGAAGAGACTCGGTTCTGCTCCCACATGGAAAATGGACAACACTCAGGATGAGTACTTGGCAGTTAGCATTGAAACACATCTGAGCCTCAGTTTAATTCTGCTCAGCAAATTGCAATCTCATTCAAGGGTCAGATAGCCCAGGAACAAAAAATGTGTTAGTTCTGTAAAGAACACAGCAAGCATGTCCAGAGGGTCCTTAAAACTGCATAATGCTATTTTCTATGTTTGCCAAGTTTGTAATAGGAGCACAGGGAGCGTGTTGGGTATCTGCATGGTTCATGCAAATAAAGTGTGTGAGAGTTCCTCAGGTGGCTTCTGGTTGATTTACAATTCTTTTCTTTAACTTACTGTTACTTATAATATACTCAAAAAATTCACAGAATAGTCTGCACAGAAATTCCAGAGAAGACAAATAAATACATTCATTTAAAAGCAAAAAGTATAACATGGAAAATACCTGATAGGCAATAGGTAGGTACATACAAAAGTATTTATATAAATAATACACCTTAAAATGTATCAGATACTGTAGGAAAAAAGAATTCAACGTTGTGTACAATTTTCATGGAAGCATTTTGAATTCATCCACCTCATCTTGTTGCATTGATAAAAATTATGTTCTTTTTCAACTAATTTTACATTTTTTACTACCAATATATGAGATGTGATTGTGAGGAAGTCTCTGTTCAGTGGTAACAGAACAAAAAATAAAATTATAAAATTCTGGAAGCATACTCTGAGTTGCAGAAACTATAAATATCACCTTAATATTTGTCAAATATTTATCAATAGTAGTAATTAATAATTTTAAAAATGAAAATATGTAATTTAGAAAATGATATTTCTCTGTGCCTTGCAACCTGAATTATCTTTTGCAATTTTTAATGGCCTGTTTATCTTTCATTTTCTTATTTTAAGCTCTATCTGGAGAAATACAAGAAGTGAAACTCCCAGCTTTCCCCACTTGTAGAGGAAGCCCTGGGCAGCACCTCTTCATGATTCTACCATTAAGACCTGCTAACCTCTCCTCAGAAGAATTTCCCTGTCTTTCTTTTCTGCCTTTTATTTTATTTTTTCTTTATCTAATTGTTTATAGAATGAAATTTTTTGATATGTATTAATCTACCCTTAAATATTAATACTGTTCTGAATAACACTAAAATTATTGTGGAGCAGAAATCTGGAATAAAGCATGTTTGATTTTTTTTAAAAAATCTCTCTTCCTGAAGAAATGATGTTTGAAGCCTACTGAGATTGACTGAGGCTCTCTGTCAAAATAGGGGGTGTTTCCTATTCTTGTTTTTCCCATGTTACACATGAGGATGGATCAATGCTCCATGATCCCAGATGTCCTCTGAGACAGAAGAAAGAGACAAAGTCAAATTCGGGAAATTTCTAAAACTTCAGTTAAGTCACATAAATAACAAGAAAAACAATTAAGTTCATATAAATCAAACTACTTACCGGGGAATGCACCAAGTTCTGTTAGAGAAATGAACACAAAGTAGAGTATATAGCATTCAACATGAAGGAAATGGTTCTATGGTTCCATGCGCTTTTTTGATTTTAAAAACATGTCTGCTTTTTCATTATAGATTTTATACAAAGAAGAAAAAAAGAAAACAAACCTCTCCTGTAGTCCTGTAATTCACAGCAAGGGTGAGAAGCCTGACCCATGTTCATATTAATTCTTCACATCACTCATCACAATCTTTATTTTTTCTATTTATTCACAATCTAACATAGTCTTTTATCATATTTTCCCTCTAGAGTAATAAAATTATGTAAAATTCTAATAATTTTCTTGTATCTCTAAACCCATCATCAGGATTAGCTTGGTCATATTTGTCAGGAGTAATGTTTTCTGAGCAATTACTGTTTTAGATCTTACCCTGCAAAGGCATGAGGGGAGGAGTGTACTCTTATATCGTTTCAAACCAGTGTGCATTGCATCTGTTACAGGACATAAGAAAGCCCAAAGCCTATTTGGGGGCTATTCATTTGTAAATTAGTAGAAAAAAGTCACTCCACATTAGTAGTCAATAATGATACAACATATTTATTTATTAATTACTCTGCAGAAAGTCAGGTAATTTCTACTAAACATGTAAAATAATGAATATCACAAGGTCAAAAATTCAAAGATGTGCACCAGTGTTGTGGTGATGATAAACACACACATATAAGTGGCAATTTAGTATAATATATCAATATTTAAACAAAATACAAAAGTGGAAGAGTTAATTAGAAATTACAAATAAGTTTTCAGAGGAAAAGTGCATTTGAGTCACCTCTCAAGTTCAGTGCATTCTCAACATTTGTATAGTAGAAAAAGGCATGTCTGTCAGCTCTGAAGAGGAGGTCACTCAGGAGTGAGCTTCAGGTTTGTGTCATGCAGTAGCTGAGATGGGGACCAGACACAGATAACAGGCAGACAGGATGGGACCCCTTGAACTTCACCATGACTGTGAAATTAAAAGCAACTTGCCTGAATAGGGTCACCAACCCCTAGCCATGTGGAGCAAACACATTTCCTGGGGAACCCAGACAGACTCAGGAAGAAGGTCCCTCTTCAAAGAAAGAGTGTGTTTAACATAGCCAGGTCCTGAGGAGTCCCTGGATTGCAGAGGCAGAGGAAATGATGATGTAGGTAAATAGGAATTGAGCTGGTATGAGCTCTTCATAAGTGTTGCAACTATGAACACAACCTTACTTTTAGGATATAGAGTTAACATGCCTTTAAAAGCATCATGATGTCATTGAGAATATAATGGAAGGTGTCAACAAGAATAAGGAAAATTATCTGAGATAAAAAACAACTAAAGGTCATGGAGTGAAAACACTGAGTAAAAACATTACTAACACTGGAGAGAGTGGTAAAGCATTGTTTTCATTTGTGATTCATGGAAGAGAATGAAGGTAACTAAATTTCAGAGCATTGAAGAATGCACCTTAAGACCAGTGGCCCTACAGAAGAGGAGGTGAGCAACTACTGATAGTGCTCTGCATGTCAGCCTCTGTTAGTCAGTGGAGGCATGATGGAGGAGCTGAGGACCTGCCCTGCAGGTCATTCCCAGGGACAAGGGCTACAGACCTCCACATCTGCACTTGAAGGTTCAATCTCTTTTGAAACACTCAAACAATCAGAAAACCAAAAGTGACCTTTCCTATGCAAGAAAAGTAACTGAAAAATACAAGCAACTACATTGGACAAGAACATGCAAGGAATGGCTTTAATCATGCTTTCCTTCCTCTGTCTTATCTCTTTATCTTCCTAGACAACCAGAATTTCCAATACATGTTCAGTTCAACCATGGTAACTGAATTTCTGCTCCCAGGCTCTCCTGATGGCTTTAAACTGAATTTCCTATATTTCATGGTATTTCTACTAACCTGTCTTAGCCCCTTGTTAGGGAACCTATTCATCGTCACTCTTACCTCTGCTGATCAGAACCTGCACATGCCCATGTACTTCTTCCTCAGGAACATTTCCATCTTGGACATGTGCTTCATTTTCATCAATGTCCCCAATGCCTGTGTCCACTCTCTCACTGGCAACAGGGCCATTTAGTGACTGACTGTGCAATCCAGAACTTGGTCATTTTTTGTGCATGTGTTGAACTTCAGTTTCTCACCATCATGGCCTGGGACCACTATGTAACAATCTGCCAGACCATCTAGTACTCTATATCTATGAACCCTCAGTTTATGTCTGCATGACCCTTCCTTCCCTGCCCATTGGTCTGGTGTATGCAGGTGTGCACACTGGAAAGGCATTGCAGCTGTCCTTCTGCCAGTAAAACATGGTCCATCAGTTCTCCTGTGATGTCCCCTCTCTGCTGACACCACCAGCAACATAGTCCTCCTTTTCTCTCTGATGTGCGGTCTGTAGTGGTTGCTTTACTTTTATTACCATGTCATATATTCACATATTTTCTGCTGTGTTGAAATTTCCCACCAGTGAGACAGGGAAGGCCTTCTCCACCTGCACCCCTCATGTCCTCGTGGTGTCCATATACTTTATTTCTGGCACAGGTGTGTACCTGAGGCCTTCAATAACCACTGACATACTGCAGAAAATCATTGTCTTTGCCTTTTATCCCTCCCTTCTTGAATCCCCTCATCTACACTCTCAGGAACAAACAGATGGGTGAAGCTGTAGGAATGTAATGGGAACACAGATGTTCTCAGGGAAATAATTACAATGAATTCATAATTATCCTAATTTCACTGTGTGAACTTCCAGAGTAGATCAAATGTTCTTCATATCTGGTTTTATAAGTCTTACTACCTGTCATAATATCACCTTAAAGAATCTGAGTCAGAGATCCAAGATGGTGAATTAGAGGGAGGCTGCGTTCCTTGTTGATCCATAACTGCGGATTCAGGCAGAGGATATCTGTTTCTTGGTGAGGCAGTTTATGCTGCTTATTGATCCCCTGCTGTTTACCCCATCTATCTACTGTGCTCACTTGCAGTCTGCCAGCATATTTTCGCCTTTATTGAGTGCAGATTGCTCACTGTCAGGTACCTATCATCCATCATTTGCCTGCCTCTTGCCTGTCCATCACCTGCCTTTCACCTACCCATCAACAACCAACCGAGGTTCAGCTCCCAATCATCCAACAGCTGCCAGCAGACTGACCGCAGACCACTAGTGGTGCTCCAGCTGCCTGCTGTTGCCTGGAAGTTCTTTGTCACAGTACCTACAGGTTTGGTATACATGTGACTGCTGCCATTTTGATACAACTGCCTTGCCCTGTAGGACCCCTGGCCATATTGACTGAGCCCCGTCTCCAGGATTCCTCACCCCAACCAATCACTCCCTGCCTCTGGGGCCCTTACATTGACTGACTGCTCCCTGCCACCAGGATCCCCAGACCAACTGACTGCATCCTATCACTGGGACCCCAGACTGACTGATTGAACCTGGCTCCCAGGATACTGCAACCACACCAAACACCTCCAACCTCAAGAAACCCTGCCTGCCCAACAAAACCCTGCCTCCAGGACCTCCAGCTGACCACGTCAATACCCGAGTTACAGCTCCCCATTTGCCAACACATTTGAAATCCAGAGGAGCCATCTTGGCTGCTGGAGACTTGAGGCTCATTGTCAGGTACTTCTCATGAATCAGGCTACTGAAGACTGGGAGGTTTGAATATTATACAACTGTTGTAGTGTAGATTTTCTTTCTTCCCCTTTTTGACCAATTTTAAGTTTTTATTTCTTTAATTTTTGGCTCTCTTTTCCTTTTGTTTATCTGTTCCCTCAGAGTCTCTTTCTCCCTTTTTGCATGCTAACATCCAATTTCTTTTGATTACACTCTCACACTTTCTATTATCTAGAACTTCTGTATATTCTTTTCTTATCCCTTTAACACCTACGTCCTACATCCCACTGCATCCTCTTTGTCCACCCTTAGAAATTGCAGACATTATTGAAAATCTGTTTGTTATACTGAAGATAATCTTTGAACTCATTCTGTTTTTATGACAATTTTGTTATTGTCCTCTTAGGGGACATTTGGTCTAGGATTGCATAGTGTCTGTATTAGCCACTGCTAATATTAACTTCCCCTTAAAGAAAAGTTTTTGGAAACCCATAGGGGTACTATAAGCCTATAGGAGGAAATCTGCAATACCCCAGATCTGCACAGCTAGAGGGGAAGATAAATAAACAACATGAAAAAACAAGATAAGAAAATGATCCAAACAAATCTAGATTCTACATTAATAGAATCCACTGACAGTATGGTAGAAGAAATGTCAGAAAAGGACTTCACATTATACATGATAAATATGATTCACAGAGCAAAGAATGAGATAAGAGAGCAAATGCAGGTAATGAAAAATAATAGCAATAAGCAGTTGAAAGAGCAACTTCAAGAAGCAAAGGATTATTTCAAAAAAGAGAAAGTCTCTCAAAAAAAAAGCAAATGGAAATAATTTAAATGAAGAAAACAATAAACCAAATAAATAACTCAATGGAAAGCATCAGCATAAGACTAGAACACTTGGAAGACAGAACATCAGACAATGTAGACAAAATATTGAATCTTCAAAATAAAGTTGCCCAAACTGATGGTAAGAAGATGGTAAGAAATCATGAACACAATCTCCAAGAACTATGACACATCATGTAAAGAACAAATTTAAGAATTATTGGAATTGAGGATGACACAGAGTTACAAACCAAAGGAATGAACAACCTATTCAAAGAAATAATAGCAGAAAATTTCCCAAACCCGAAGAATGAAATGGAAAGTCAAATACAAGAGGTTTACAGAGCATCAAATGTACAAAATTACAACAGATCTACACCAAGGCACATTATAATGAAAATGCCTAACAATCAAAATAATGATAAGATGTTGAAGGCCTCTAGAGAAAAGAATCAGATTACATATAGGGGAAACCAATAAGGGTAGCAGCAGACTTCTCAACCCAGACTCTAAAAGCTAGAAGGGCATGCAAAAACATATTTCAAGCTCTGAAGGAACATGGTTGCCAACCAAGAATCCTATACCCAACAAAATTGACCTTCAGATTTGAATATGAATAAAATCCTTCCATGATAAACAAAAGTTAAAAGAATTTACAAATAGAAAGCCTGTACAGAATGTTCTCAACAAAATATTTCATGAGGAGGACATGAACAACAACAATGTAGGTCAGTAAAGGAAGGAACTACCTTAGAGGAAAGCACACTCAAAAGAGAAACCAAGCCAAGTTAAAAACCAAAAATAAGCCCAAATGACTGGGAATACAAATCACATCTCAATAATATCCCTGAACATTAATGGAATAAAGTCATCAATACAAAGATACAGACTGGCAGAATAGATTAAAAAGAAAGACCAAAAACTTGCTGCCTGCAGAAGACTCATCTCATAGAAACAGACATTCACAGACTAAAGGTGAAAGGATGGGAAAAATCCTACCACGCATATGGACTCAGTAAAAAAGTGGGGGTTTCTATACTTATATCAGATAAAGTGGAATTCAAGCCAAAGTTATTCAGAAGGGATAAAGAAGGACATTTCATATTATTTAAGGCAACCATAAATCAGGAAGTCATAATGATAGAAAATATTTATGCCCCTAACAATGATGCACCCCTGTACATCAAACAAATCCTTATCAATTTCAGGAATCAAATAGACTACAACATAATAATTCTGGGTGACTTTAACACACCGCTGTCACCACTAGATATATCTTCCAAACAAAAACCAAACAAAGAAAGCATAGAACTCAATAACACAATCAGAAACCTAGAAGTAATAGAAATATATAGTATATTCCATCCATCAATGAGTGGATTCACTTTCTTCTCAGCAGCACACAGTACCTTCTCAAAAATAGACCATATGTTATGCCACAAAGCAGCCCTTAGGAAATGCAAAAAAATAGAGATACCACCTTGTGTTCTATCATATCATAATGGAATGAGAGTAGAAATCAATGACAAAATAAAAAACAGAAATTACTCCAACACATGGAGACTAAATAATGTGCTGTTGAATGAAACATGGATAACAGAAAACATCAGGTAGGAGATAAAAAAAAATTCTTAGAGTTCAAGGAGAATGATGATACAACATATCAAAATCTCTGGGACACTGTGGAAGCAGTACAAAGAGGAAAATTCATTGCATGGAGTGGATTCCAGAAAAGAATGAAAAGTCAACAACTAAATGATCTAACATTAGAGCTCAAAGCCCTTGAAAAGAGGAACAAAATAACAGCAAAAGTAGTAGAAGACAGGAAATATTTAAAATCAGAGCTGAAATCAATGATATTGAAACAAAGGAAACACTTCAAGAAATTGACAAAACAAAAAGTTGGTTCTTTGAAAATAATGAACAAAATATACAAACACTTAACACACTAACAAAGAGAAGGAGAGAGAAAACTTAAATTACTAAAATTCGTGATTAAAAAGGAAATATCATGACAGACAGACACCACTAAGAAACAGAACATAATGAGAAGCTACTTTGAAAAGCTGTATTCCAACAAAATAGAAACTACCGAAAACATTGACAAATTTCTAGAGACATATGCTCCTCCCAAACTGAACCAAGAGGACATACACAATTTAAACAGATCAATGTCAAGCAATGAAATAGAAGAAGCCATTAAAAACCTACCATCCAAGAAAAGCCCAGGACCAGACGGATTCTCAGCCGAGTTCTACAAAACCTTCAAAGAATACTCATTCCAAGAATTCTCAAAGTATTCCAGGAAATAGAAAAGGAGTGTACCCTACCAAACTCATGCTATGAAGCTAATGTCACCCTCATAGCTAAACCAGGAAAAGACACATCAAAGAAAGAAATTTTAGAGCAATACCTTTGATGAATATAGATGCAAAGATCCTTTTTTTTTTTTTTTTTTTTTTTGGTGCTGGGGATGGAACCCAGGGCCCTGTGCTTGTAAGAAAAGCACTTTACCAACTGAGCTATATCCCCAGGCAGATGCAAAGATCCTTAAAGAAATATTGGCAAATCGTATCCAAAAACATATTAAGAACATTGTGCACCACGATCAATTGTGGTTCATCCTGGAATTCAAGGATGGTTTAACATATGTAAATCAATAAACGTAATCCATCATGTCAATAGACGTAAGGATAAGAATCATATGGTTATTTCAATTGACACAGAAAAAGCATTTGACACAATACAACACCACTGTATGCTCAAAACACTAGAAAAAATAGGAATATAAGAACAAACCTGAATATTATAAAGGCTATTTATACTAAGCCCATGGCCAACACCATTCTTGATGGAGAAAAACTGAAACCATTCCCTTTAAAAACAGAAACAAGACAGGGATGTCCTCTTTCACAACTTCTACTCAACATTGTCCTCGAAACCCTAGCCAGAGTAATTAGACAGACTGAAAAATTGAAGGGATATGAATAGGAAAAGAGGAACTTAAGCTGTCACAATTTGCTGATGACATGATTCTGTATTTAGAGGATCCAAAAATCTCCTCAAGAAAATTTCTAGGCCTCATTAATGAACTCAGCAATAGAGCAGGCTAAAAAATCAACAAGCATAAATCTAAAGCATTTTTATATGCAAGTGATGAAACATCTGAAAGGGAAATGAGGAAAAGAACTCCATTTGCATTAGCCTCAAAAAAAAATAAAATACGTGGAAATCAATCTAACAAAAGAGGTAAAAGATCTCTTAATGAAAACTACAAAATATTGAAGAAAGAAATTGAGGAAGACCTTAGAAGATGAAAAGATCTCCCATGTTCTTGGATAGGCAGAATTAATATTGTCAAAATGGCCATACTACCAAAAGTGCTATACAGATTCAATGAAATTCCACTTAAAAACCCAATGATGTACCTTACAGAAATAGAGCATGGCATATATATATACAATGGAATATTACTCCGCAATGAAGAATGATAAAATTATGGCATTTGCAGGCAAATGGATGAAATTGGAGAATATCATGCTAAGTGAGATAAGCCAATCTCAAAAAACTAAAGGACGAATGATCTCACTGATAAGCGGATGAGGACATATAATGGGGGGTGGGAGGGGTTAGCATTAGGGTTAGGGTTAGGTTTAGGGTTAGGGATAAGGAGTGTGGTAAGAATGAAGGAAAGAAGGACTGTATAGAGGGAAAAGAGGGGTGGGAGGGGTGGGGGGGAAGGGAAAAAAATATTGAACAAAATATCATTGCCCTATGTAAACGTATGATTACACAAATGGTTTGCCTTGACTCCATTTACAAATAGAGAAACAACATGTATCCCATTTGTATACAATAATAATAATAAAAAAAGAAATAGAGCAAGCAATCATGAAATTCATGTGGAAGAATAAGAAACACAGAATAGCTAAAGCAATCCTTCTCAGGAAGAATGAAACAGGGGGTATCACAATACCAGAAATTCAACTATACTACAAAGCAAGAGTAATAAAAGTGGCAGGGTATTGGTACCAAAATAGACAGGTATTTCAATGGTACAGAAAAGAGGACATGGACACAAACCCAAACAAATAAAATTTTCTCATACTAGACAAAGGTGCCAAAAATATGCAATGGAGTAAAGGTAACATCTTCAACAAATGGTGTTGGGAAAACTGGAAATCAATATGCAGCAGAATGAAACAAAAACCCTATCTCTCACCCTGCACGAAAATAAACTCAAAATGGACCATGGACCTCAGAATCAGACCAGAGACCCTGCATCTTATAGAAGAAAAAGTAGGTCCAAATCTTCAACATGTCGGCTTAGGATCAGACTTCCTTAACAGGACACCCATAGCACAAGAAATAAAATCAACAATCAATAACTGGGATAGATTCAAACTAAAAACGCTTTCTCTCAGCAAAAGAATCTATCAGTAATGTGAATAGAGAACCTGCAGAGTGGGAGAAAATCTTTGCTACTCATACTTCAGATAGAGCACTAATTTCCATAATATATAAAGAACTCAAAAAACTATACACCAAGAATATGAATAATCCAATCAATAAATGGGCTAAGGATATGAATGGACACTTCACAGAAGAAGATCTACAAGCAATCAACAGATATATGAAAAAAATGTTCAACATCTCTAGTAATTAGAGAAATGCAAATCAAAACTACCCTAAGATTCCATCTCACCCCAATGAGAATGGCGATTATCAAGAATACAAGCAACAAGAAGTGTTGGCCAGGATGTGGGGAATAAGGTACACTCATACATTGCTGGTGGGATTGCAAATTACTGCAGACACTCTGGAAAGCAGTGTGGAGATTCCTTACTTGGATTTGACCCAACATTTGACCCAGCTATCCCACTCCTCTGCCTATAACCAAAGGACTTGAAATCAGCATACTACAGAGATAAAACCACATCAATATTCATAACTGCTCAATTCACAATAGCCAGATGGTGGATCCAACGTAGATGCCCTTCAATTGATGAATGGATAAATAAACTGTGATATATATATATACACAATGGAATATTACTCAGGTATAAAGAATAATAAAATTGTGGCATTTGCAGGCAATTGGATGAAATTGGAGAATATCATACTAAGTGAGATACACCAAAGTTAAAAAACCAAAGGACGAATGATCTCGCTGATAAGTGGATGATGACACATAATGGGGGGTGGGAGGGGGGAAGAATCGACGAAGGAGAGATAAGAGTGCTGGGAGGGGTGGTGGGGAGGAAAAAATAACAGAATAAATCAAACAACATTACCCTATGTAAATGTATGGTTACACAAATGGTAGGCCATTACTCCATGTACAGACAGAAACAACATGTATCCCATTTCTTTACAACAAATAAATTAAGAAAAAAAAGAATCTGAGTTATTTTATTTACTAATTTTTGAGATTTACCACATCATTTCCATGCATCTCTCATAAAATGTGTTATTTTATGATTGTATCTTTGAATGCTTAAATATGATTCAATATACTTGCACAAATCCTTCTTGACAAAATATGGACTTTTTAATGCAATTCACAATCATCTTATAAGCTGCCCATACTACAGTGTAACATACTTCAGAAATGTGGACATATTTCAGAAATAATGGAAGAGAACAAACAGGGATCTCACAAATCTAAGGCTCAAGAACATTTCCAAACACTTGTTTCTGTCTGCACAAATGTGTCTGGCTGTGCTGTGGGGTGTTCTGGCTCCTGACACCTGAGAGGGGAGGCTGTCCTTCAAGCTTCCTTTCTCAGAAAAGTCAGGATGCTTGCTGCGAGGTAGGGAAGTGGGTGGGGAGGCCACAGTTCTCGCCTTCTCCTGCTCCTCCATTCTCCCTCTTCCCAATGGCTCGCTCTTGTGGCTGGTGCCCTGACAGCTGTTCATCTCGGCAACATTCTCAATAGGGAATTCATATTTACATTGGGAGTTGGTTAAAGTCAAGAAACTCAATGCTGTTCTAACATCTGATATAATGAAATTTGTCCAGGCAAACTTTTATCCTCCGTTGTCTTCTGTGGAAAGGTCTAAGAATTGTTTAATATCCTTAAACACGTTGAATTAAATTGAACACAATGAACACACTGGAGTTAGAATACATAAAAAGAATTTTCAAGGATCTTTTATAAAACAGTCTGCTAAGACTGTCTTCTCCAGAATGCATAACATAATGTGAAGCCTTGATCTAGGTGTGCACACCAGATCCCTGCACCTAGAGGTCTGGGTTTAGGGTTTACTTGCTACGTCCTGTCTTTTCCCTCTGCAAGTCTGATCCTGCTGAGCAGGATGGGGCTCTATCTATCCCTGTGTGCAGCCCGTGTGCAGTGGAGAAAGAAGGAGTGACAGCCCGTATACACCCTGGGAAGCTGCCCTCCACACACTCAGCTCTGGGATGCGGCTCTGCAGGAGCTCACTCAGTGGTGTAAGTGCTCAGGCTCCTGCATAAGGACAGCCAGGGTTCTTGCAGACACTCATCAGAACCACACTGTGAAATATGCTCTTGATGGTTATTAAATACTATTGCATGGTAGAAGCTCATCTGCTGCTCTGAGCCCTTCCTTCCCCAATTTAGTCAAATTCCAGGGAAGGCATGTGCTATCTGCAGCAGAACTGGAGAGCCAAGGCCACAGTCTAGTCTCTGATCCCCACAGCAACTCTCTGTTTTCAACATTAGTAGAATTGAAAGAGGACAGTTGACCAAGACCCTCCTACCACTGAACACAGGACAGCCAATGGCAGGTAGAACTGGACTTGGAGGACACTAAAGAGCATTGATAGACGTGTGGCTTCTGCCCCAGCTACAATCTCGGGCAGCTGCTGGAGGCAGTGCTGAAATTTTCCTTAGCACAGAGACGTCTATGCAATACTTGGCAAAAGGCAAAGTGTGCAGCATTCAACCCAACAGGTACCTGTAGTGTGAAGAGGTATCCAGTATCTTCTCCTACCTGGAATTCCTGATGCAGCTTGCACACAAGTGCTTTGTGAAATGTGAGGAAAAGTAATTCAAGCAGTAGTGTGGAACTGAGTGTACACAGAGATGCTGGGTGAACCAAGAGGGCACTAAGGTCGAGTGATCAGGAATGCAGCAGTGGTCAGCAGAATGCCCACACTGGCTTAAGTCAGAGACACCCAGGTGGGTCTATGCCTCCTGGTTCAAGGCTCACAGAGCAGGTGAGGGTGACTGTGCACGTGGGCTGTGGCTAATCCAGGAGGGTTGGGGCCAGATGTCCCCTCTCTCCATCACTGAACCACTTCCCCAGTCCTCCCTCATTTCTGGAGGACCTGACGGACCCTGAATGACAGAGGTCACACTGGATATTGGAAAAGAGGTGTCAGGACCTGAGTGAGGGGTGCATGCTTGAATGAATGACAAAACCCTTGTTACCAGTTGTGCCTGGAGGTGAGAAGAACATAGGGGGCCTCACCAGGAGTCACTGAAGTTCAGAAATGTGCTGATATTAGCAGCTCTGAAAATTAAAATTATGTTAATGAACAATTGAATTATGAAAACCTGTGCCTTCTAAAGAGTAAAACATTATTTCCTTGAGAACGTCTTTGTCGACAAACCTGAACTTTAACCTAGTGTCCTTGCAACTCTGTTCTCTAGCCTCTGCTTTCTGTGGGAGCATGATGCTGCTTTCCCAGGCCCATGAGTTGTCCCCAAGGTTTAATAGCAGGATTATCTACCTTTCTGCTTGAATGTGTGTGTGATTGAAAATGAGAAACGTTTCCATTACCAAAAGATAAATCACAAAAACAACTTTTGTAATAATAGTCTAAAACAGGTGTCAACCCAGAGGTTTTCACCTGGCGTTTCTGCACCCGAGTGCTTCCCATTAGGTGCTGCTAGGTGTTGGAGAGGGCAGGCAGGTGGCCCTGAACTGAAGCCACCCGTGCACTCAGAGTAGAGGCACATTCCCCTGATGAGCACTGCTGCTGTTGTCCCAGCTGCCACCACCCTGCCTGAGCACTTCCTCCCACCTGCTCCTCTGATTACCCGTCCCCCCCTCAGAGCACACAGGCTGACTTCTGATCTCTGTTCCCTCTTCAGTCTTACAAGGACAGACACAATCAGTCTTTTAGTTTCTTTCTTATTTGTTTTCAAATATCCCCACAAAGACTACCTGTTGACCACAGATCTCAGAGAAAGGCCATCTCTGCCTGGCCCTCAGCCAGGCATTCAAGGACCCCAGTGCTCCAGTGTCTACATGGTTATGATGTCCCAAGTGTCCAAAGTGCTTGTAAATAAACTCCTGCTTAAACAGAATTCTGTAACTTCTGGACAATCTCTGAGAGCAGCTGATGCATTATCCAAGCTCAATAGGTGTGAGCACGTCCATCTTTTCTCTGTACTTTTGGGAATTTCTGGAGACATGTTCACCCATGCTTCCCCAGTCAGACCCAACTCTGCGATAGCATTTGGAGGAGCACATGCATAAGCTGGTCCCCTACATCTGAGGTATGTTTATTAGAGGCAGTATGCATTAGTTCACAATTCCTGCAAACACAGAAAGCTAAAACAGTGTCATTTTTGGATACCTCTAAGAAGAACATGATAGTGAAACACATGTGATTCTCCATTCTTATCTCTACTAGGGAAGATAAAGAAGAGTCATCTCTGTGGAGTGAGCCATTTGAGGTCATCAATATTCCCCAATAGATGTGAAGTTATTTGAAGAGCTGCAGAGGTAGGAATCAGCAGATTCCATCCAGAATATAAATAAGACTGTTAAACTAGAAGTAGATATGTTGTTATTGTACATAACCAATATGCAGATGCAGTGGCGAATTTAAACTCTGAGTGATTGTAACATAAAAGTAGTACACCCATTTTTTAAGAGTTTTTCTATAATTTCTAGCCCTGCGACACTCTAAAATAAATGGAAGTGAAGACACACTCAAGGCATCACTTGCAGTTAGGCAATCGTGAGGAGAGACAGGGAGCCCTGTAATGACAGGCCCTCAGCTCCTCAGGAGGATGTAACACCCAGTGCATGCCACCTCACAGAGCAGCACCCAGGCATGGAAACCCAGGTCAGGATGGGAAGGCAGGGAAAGGTGAGTTCAGTGGCAGCATGGGAACTGAGCACCTCATGGTCCAATATGCACAGACTGCTCTGCCAGCAAACTAACAGAGAATATTAGTTCTGAAATCACCCTGATCATACCACCCAGGCAGAATATTCTGGAGGACAGATTATATATTAGGGCATAGCACAGGAACAATCTTAAGAAGGTTGTAATAACATGTGGTTCCATTTGCAACCACAGTGGCATGAGAGCAGAAACTGGTGAAAGAAAGGGATTTGTAAAATCACAAAAGGAAATACATGATTCTGAACACCTGGTAGGTTGACAAAACAGGAGGAGAAAATTCTAAATACCTTGAGACAGATAAAGTGAAAAAGCAGCATGCCAAAATATGGGGTTACAGCAAAGGCAAACTAGGAATGAAAGTGCAAAAATATAAAAAAAAAAAAACCTGAAGCAACTAGGGAATAAATGAACTAACTAATTTTGAAGTTAGCATGACAAATAAAAGAGATAGAGGGAGTGAAGAAGAGAGAGAGTGGGTTTGTGTGTGTGGAGAGAGAGAGAGAGAGAGAGAGAGAGAGAGAGAGAGAGATCGAGATCCATCAAGCAGAAATAACAGAAATACAAAATATTAATGAGATCAACATTTTTTGAAAAGAAACAAAACCAACAACACACCTATAGGTAGACTAAGAAATAAAAAGAGAGTATATTCAAATTAGTGCAATCCAAAATAAAAGAGGAGAGATCATACCCTTTTGCAGACACACAAAGCATTATAGGAAACCACCATGAAGGATGCACGCTGGGGGTGGAGGAGGAGTCCTGGAGTCAGGAGGGGAACCTGAGGCCCCCGTACCTGCACAGGTGAGGGGAGAACCAGGACATCGGCTCAGACAGCAGTGTGCAGAGGGAATGAGTTCAGGAGAAGTTCTGACATAGACATGAAAGCAGCTTCCTGAAACTTCTATTCAGCAAAGTAATGGAAGTCTTTGCAGAACAAGCAGGTAAGATAAAGCAGGAACATGCATCCACATAGGATAGGGCAAAGCAAATGTGTTATTGTTTTCTAATGACACAGGTGATACATGGAGTAGATGCTACTGAATCCACCCACACACTCTGCACACATGCACATTGGTTTATTGATGGCACATTCAGAAAAGTTGAAGAACACAAAATAAACACTGAAAAAAATTGAAGTATATTGTAACCTAACAACAAACTATCCAAAGAAAATGGAGATAACTATCCCATTTACAACAGATAACAAGCAAAATGTAGTGATAAATTCAACCAGGAGGTGAAAGACTTTTCTGACAATTAAAAATTTTAATTGGAAGAATAGATACATTATAATATCCACACACCCATTGGTCTGCAGAATCCATGAAATCACTATGGAAACATCAAATTCATTTTTCACAGAGAATAAAACTTTTTAAAGTCATGTGGAACCACACACACCCACACACAAGCCAGGAAATGAACAAAATCTACAAAGCAGGGACAAGGTAGGACCTTATTTCAAACTGTACTACAGAGCTCTAGTAACTAAAATATTAGGGTATATGGAAATTTGGGTCTTCTGGACAATGGAACAGACTAGAGAGCCAAAAACCCACCGTGAGGAGGGAATGGATTTTGAGAACATGTCAGTACCACAATGCAAACAGAATTGTAATTCCAATAAAGAAGGTACAGCTAGCCTTTCAGGATTAAGGAGAAAGTATGACCATGGCCATAGAATAAGTCTGGTGATGGTGGGTCTGACCTTGACCACAGTCCTTGGTGAATCTGAGTCAGCTGGTCTCTTCTGCAGAAGCCTCAGTGAGTGATGGAATCCCCTGCCCTCACTGTTTCAGGGTAGGAAGTTCCTCCTTGAAATGACTGTCAGGGAAGAGATACTGTGGCCACATCAGGGACAAAACAGTGTGTTCCTCAGCCATGGCAAGGAACCAGGTGACAATGACAGCAGAGGCAGCATCTCCCGCAGGACCAATGCGGAACTCAAGCCCTTGGAGTCAGGAGAAGACATAACCCCCATGCTCGTCCTTCTGCTCACTCCTCTCCACAGCTGTGTTTGCAGCCCAGGCAGCAGGCAGCTCGGGCTCCTCAGCTCCTAGACGTCAGGGAGGCTGGAACATCTGCATCAGCCACCAGCAACTTCCTCAGGGCCTGCAGAGAGAGTCTGATACCTGCTTCCACCTCCTGCAGGACAAACCATTTGGTAAGTTCTGATTTTCCTTTATACTGTGGCTGATTGTAATTTAATAAGAAAGTCATTGGGCCAGAGAAAGTTCTTATCAAAATGATCTAAAAAGAAGTGTTTCTTGAGTCAGTAAATGTCAATTTTAAGATCTTTAAGAATTTGTCTCCTCAATATAGGCAACAAGGCAAAAAATGATGATTTCTCTCTTAATTACTGAAACATAAACTCAGAAAGGATTTATTTCAAAGTATTCTTATTATTGTAGAACTTGGGCTTAAGGATATATTCATTTTTGAAGCAACTACAAAAAACCTCTTTATCATGCATAACATGGTACCTGCAACATGGTAATTAATGAATAGTTTGTTGAAAATATAAGGGAAAGTTTTTTACCTGATGAGAAAGATGATAAAATGTGATGGAAAATAATGGTGAGCTTATTAAGATCTGTTTAAATTGTGAACACATGACCACTAAAACAAACCAGAAAACAGTGAGCTGAAATGTTGCAATATCCTCCATGGACATGTCTTAGTATTGGTTTTATGAAACACTAGGATGCTGTCTATTAGCATTTCAATTAAAGCCTTGGAGGAATTTCTGACTCTCTCTTCCTCTAATAAGAGGAAGTCATATGTAGAAATATGAGTTTCATGCAGGCAATAGACCTCAAAAAATGTTAGGAAAATGAAAGGACATGAAGCACCAGGAGAAAAGGTGGGAAGCATCAGTCCAAGGGCAGGAACTCTGGGGCTAAGGCACTGAATCACCAAAATGACCAAAGAGTTTCAGGAAAGTTAAAAGGAGGAAGGGAGCACATTTACATAGAGTAGGGAGGAAACACACTCATTGTTAGAGAAAGTTGATATAATCAGCCAAATATTGCAAATAAAAAGTAAACTGACAGGAAAATAAATTTGCAAAGCCAACTGGGACTAGCCAGGTTCTTGAGTATTGGAAAGTCCACGTCTTTGTCCTCAGTCCTTACATTTCAAACAGAATTCTCAGGAGGCCCTGGCTGCTTGACCCTGCTCCTGTGAGAATGTCCGTGTGCTGCTGGATTCCATTATGACACTCAGACATCTGTAAAAAGAACCTCAGAAAATATGATAAGATACAATGGAAAATGTGATCAAGAAACTGGATTTTTATTGGAAAATTTGATTGTTAAATCCATCATTGAACTTCACCCCAATCTTTGCTAATCATTCACTAGGAACAAATATCAAACTGGATCTTTCCATCACACCTGTCCTTTTTGATACAGAATATTCATCAAGAATGCACAATTGCTCCGGGGTCACAGAAATCCTCCTCTTGGGATTCCCTGGCATGTGGAACCTTCAGTTCCTGCAAGTGCGGGCTCCCCCTGCAGCCTACCTGGCTGCCCTCATGGGGACTGGCCTCACCATCAGCATCACCTCTGGACCCAGGCCTCCACATGCCCATGTGCTTCTTCCTAAAGAACTTGTCCCTCTTTGAGATCTACCTCATTTCTTCTGTGGTGCCCAAAGCTGTGGCCAACTCATGACCCGCTGCTGCTCCATCTCATCCCTAGGCTGTGTGGCCCAGGTCTTTCTGGTGCCTTTCTCTGCAGTTGCAGAGCTGAGTCACCTTATAGGCACCACCATGGACAGCTGACCACCATCTGCCATCCCTTCTCTACGAAGCCATCACGAGCAGGGGTCCCTGTGTGTAGATGGCCACTCTGTCCTGGCTCAGCAGTGGCTTCCTATCTGCCATGCACACTGGGAGCACCTTGTCCTTTACCTGCTGGGGATACATCCAACAGCTCTTCTGTGACACTCCCTGGCAGTTGGCCGTCTCTTGCTCCCAGCATGTGACGGCAGAAGTTGTGCTCATCGCGAGTGCTGTCCCGGACAATTGCTGCTTTTGCTGCATCATCACATCCTATGTCTTCATTTTCTCCACTGTCAGGCAGACCTGTCCACAGCAGGGCATCCAAAGCCTGCTCCACCCACCTCCCCCACCTGGCAAGTGTTAGGCTTTTCCTCTCCACTGCCTTCGCTGCTTACCTGATGCCCCTCCTAGACTCCTGCTCATCCATGGACCTGGTGCTCTCTGCTTTCTATGTTGTGCTGCCCCTACCCTCAACCCCATCATCTACAGCCTAAGGGACAAGGCCATGAAGGCAGGTTTGAAGAAGCTGATCACCGGAAAGCTGCTGACCAAGCAGCAAGTCCTCACATTCCTCCAAGTGTAGAGCAAATCCCTCTCCATATTTGTGCATAAACAGGGCTGCTCTAAGCTAATTGTTCTTGTCTGCAGGGCTCATGCAACCAGGGTACAGTTTGTGGTCAAAGTGCAGTGAAACACACTAACTGGATACCACATAACTGGATACCACATTGCCTGGTTCTGACTACTGGCAGCTCAGGAGAATTGCCAGTGGTGCACTGATGGTCAGCAGCTCTTCCCATTATGCCATCTTTTTTCTGCCTCTTGGATCAAGTCCTGTATCTTGGATTCAGATACTTTCCAGGTTACGTGTTTAATAGCCTTTCTCAAATAAACGTCTGTGTTCTCTGGTGCCAGGGCTGGTTGGCCAAAGAGGAAACATGGCCTATGGGGCCTGAAACCCTCCCTGGGCATGGGCAGGAGTTCTGGACCTTCCTCACCCAGCAGGACACTTGATCCTACTGAGCTCTGTCCTGGTCTTGTAGCAGTTCTTTCCTGAGTCATTTCTAGCATCTTTAGATGCAGAGGAGCACCAATCATTAAAATACCCCTCCAGTTGAAGAGCATATCCCTAAATACCAGAGGAGAGGAGAGCAGGAGGCAGGGGTTCCTTGGCGACTCATTCTTCACACACACTCAGCTTTCCCACCACTACCTGAGCATTTGCATTTATTATGCCCCCATGATTCACAGCAGTGCACGATTTTGAATTTTGTGTTGTGGTTAACTACAAGAATTTCTTAATAATTTTAATCTTTGTGAAGAAGTAACTGCTATTTTAAACAATTCACTTTTCTTACTTAACATTTTGAAAACACTTTTCCTTCCTTCTTCCATTGACATGAAACTACCTGAAATGAAGTTGCAGAATTCGTGACTTAGTAGCATCTCCTTTTTGTCACTGCTCTTTCATATCTCTCCATTATGCCTGCAGGGAAAAATGGGTACTATCATCGAAGCTCTGTAATTCCTGAGCTTCTACAGGCAGAGAGAATGAGAGAGAGAGAGAGAGAGAGAGAGAGAGAGAGAGAGAGAGAGAGAGAGAGAGAGATTTTATCTGTTCTTTAAAATTTTCTGCCTCATGACTTCAGAAGAATAACAATATGCAGAAACCAGCAACTTCATGAAAAGTCATCTTAATTAGTGGTCACTGGAGAACAAGGGAAGAATGAAGCATGCCTGCTATTTTCTCTTTTATATCTCAAGAGATTATATTATCTTTCAGCTTTTATTGTATTAGGAGCACTTGCCTCAATTTGTTTTTAAATAAAACCACCATGAGCTGCAGCAGACCCACTGCTGGGTACATCTGCAAAGGAGATGACATTAGTGTGCAGAAGGGAGTCAGCACTCCTGTGATCCTGCAACACCAAGCAGGGCATCCTAGAAATGGACACCAGAGTGTCCTCCAAACACCTGAGGATGGGACTGGGTGAGGAGGTGCAGCCTGTGGTCCCAACCACCTGGGAGGCTAAGGCAGGAGTACAGAGAGTTCAAGCCATCCTGGGAGTCTTAACCATACCTCTCCTCAAATTAAAAATTACAAATGTGGGATGGAGCTCAATGGTAGAGCACACTGGGGTTCAGTTCTTAGTTCCACAAGAAAATATTTGATGGATGGGTAAAAGAAGTGGTACATTTATACACTGAATGGAATTCAGCCATAAAAAGATGTGACGCTGTCATTGTAGCATGTGCCACGGGTGGAGCTGAAGATCTCTGTGCTTGGTGACTAAACCAGGCTCAGAAGCCAGCCCTGCAGGAGCTCACTCACACAGGGAACGAAAGCAGCTGCTTCATCAAGTCCAGAGCAGCAGAGTGGTCAGCACTGGGTGGGAGAGTGGGGAGAGAGAGAGGAGGGGGCCCAGGGGTCGGTGGGTGCTAAGCTGCAGTTACACAGGAGCAGAATTCTACCTGCTTCTGTGAATTATGGTGACTATTGAAAACAATGCTCTAGAGTCTATTTCAAACAAGAATTGAAGAAAGGATTTTGGAAGCATTATTTTGGGAAAGAAACGTCAAATGTTTGAGGAGATAGAAATATTATTGTATAAGTATCCACATACACTGATATCATATGATAGCCCACTAATAACTAATATTATCATGTCTCAAGTAAAAATAAATTTCAAATTCACAAAAATAATACAATGAATTGTTTACTCTTGCTTTAGTTGGTGCTGTATGCCATATTTTAACCACTATCATCAGTCACAGCTACCTCTGGTGCAGAGAGGCAGGTAAGCATAGACAGGGAACTTTGTCTTAAGAAACTCAGGAAGGTCAATGCACAAGTGACTTTGTCATTGCTGCCCTCATTCTCAGGCTTCACATGCCCATCATGCGTTGCTTTATTATTACACACCTACTTGTCTTGGAAGCATTTTTAATGCAGCTCAACACACATGGGAGCACATCCTGATGTCCCTCCAGGTCTGTCTTTAGCTCTCAGATTCCTTGCACAGTTGATGTCACAGGGAAGCCAGTGTGGAACCAGAGGTCTCTTTCTTTCTCTCCTGTCACCTCCTCACTTGTCTCTCAGGAGATGCGACAATTTTCTCTAAGCCTTGTGCTCAGGTCAGTTCTGATTTGCTACAGCCTTGATCCCAGGGTTTGCAGGGCCTGTACCTTCCTGTCTCCACACTGCATGTATCTAATCACATGGTCACTCACTGAGGGGCAGCATGGACCCTGGTTATTCAGTCAGCGCATGTTACCAGTCCTGTTCATAGGTGTGAGCTGGTGATCTGCAGAGTCTGAAAACCCTTTTAACCCAGGCAGGTTTTCCAGGACAGACTTACATACGGTTGCCATTTAAGCTTTCAGTATGGAAATTCTGTTGAAATCCTATCATGACTTTGAATGAGACACACATTTATTGCATGAAGGAAACCACCATTACATATGTAAGGTTGTGAAATTCCGTTTGTGTGTAAGAATTACTGCGTAGGTATAAAATCAACTGACTGAGAATATGTTTTAGAATAAATAGGAGAAATTAAGTAATATATGGTATTAAAAGATCACATCATGTTTCCAATATGCACATGATATAATCCATAACAGCAATCCACTTTGACTTTCCTTGTGTTATGCTTGTTTAATTATGCACAGCATGTGGATCATAAGCAAAGCATCCTGTTTGAGTTGCTTAAGTTTAGGGTGATGAATTGAATACATATCATCTGCATTTATCTTCGATACTCTATAAGAAGAAAACTTTCAAAATTCTGGTTACATACAATATAAACTTTTTAAAACAATGTAGACTTTAGATATTTGAAAGAATATGAAGAAAGAATTAAATTTGAGGAAAATATGCTCTCTCCTTACTAACCATTTTCTCCCTCATGTCAGCTGCAAGTGGGCCCTGATTGGGCATCACCAGTGAGCCCAGTCCTGGCCAGCAGAGGACCTCATACTATGTGTCCAAGACATCTCCTTTCTATCGTCTGTCTCTAAATATCTGAAAACTTTCTTCCAAATCACCTATAATAAATTGCATTTATAATACATTGCACATGATACTAATTCATTCTCAAGCAATCCATTCCATGACACCAATGTGAAACTTTGACTTTTGGTTCAGTTAAATACAGACTTTGATGTAGACTCTAATGAGCATTTGGAGTCCACTCATGAACATTTTGATGCCATGATAGAATCTTGATCTTTTCGATTTTTTATGTTGGCATCTTTTTCAATGTTGCAAATCTCTCTCTTAAATGATTAGAAGTTCATTTTACTTTTTGGAAATCCTGTTTTAATATTAACACATGCTATAATTTCACTTCCTTCACAATGCCTAGGATGTAAAGATTGCAGCAATCTAAGAAAATGAAATAGACCAATGCTTTTAACTTAAAAACTAACTTTGACTGATTTCAGTTGTTTTGATTTTTGTTAATGGAGCTGTATCGGTCCATGTTCTACAGAACACTGTGGTCACTGGATACATGTGTCAATGGTGTGATAACCGAAGCTGAGCAACCACTTAGACTTATTCCTCCTGTGTGAGGGCCTGCCAACCTCCTTTTCTCCAGTCTTTCTGAGACCCACCCCAGCCTGCTACACCAGGAGCTTCCCACTGCCTGATGGGAGGACAAGTCCCAGGAGTCCCTCCTCTCACTGGCTCGGTGTCCATCCTGGCGCCGCTTTCTATCCTCCCTTCCCCAGGCCTTCCTGGTCTTTAGTGACACCATCCCACTCCCTTCCTCCTTGAGAACACCTTTGCCACTTCCACAGATGACTCAGAGCATGTGGCCCCTGCTTTCTGGGTCCACCTTATTCCACTTAACACAATGACCTCCTTTCTGTCCATCTGTGTCCTGCTGCCAATGACAGCATTTCACCATTTTTATCCCTGAATAACATTTGTTGTGAACATATCCCACACATTTCCTCATTCCAGAATTGAGGGGTATCTGGGTGGAGGCCATGTTTTAGCTGCTGTGAATAATGCATGCAAAAATTAGACCATTTTGAAAGAGTTACTGAGAAGAAGTTCCTTGCTAGCATTTTGTACACTGTGACTGAATAATGTGAGTAAAACACTGTAATAAATTTATAAAAGATGTCTCAGCATTTAAGTTCTTGTAATTCATTTTCATTATAATTAACATGACAATTGTACCATTAATGAGTTTCACTGTGAAAACCAGTAGTCTGGTGAACATGAGGCCAACATTCTTTGCTCACATACTGCAGGACAGTACTAGAGCTCACATGTCCTAAGGAATTGCAGAAGCAGGAATGAAATAGCAGCCAACTTGGATACTGTGAAGGAGAAAAAAATGCTGTTTTCTCAGTTCCTTTTTGAAATTTTTAGTTGTGAGTACATTGCTAAACTTAATGCTTTGCAGAAACCAAAAAGATTAAAAGTTGTATAAAGTTGATTGAGGCAGATCTGCAATCACTAAGCTTTCTCCTGAAAATTGTCCCAGCTCCCAGAAGCTCTGCTAAGACTGAGGTGTGTGGTCATGTGAAAGGATGTGGGGGTTGCAAGGTGGCAGGAATGATTAGACATTCACTTGTTAATTAAATGTTATTAAAAGGGACAGGAAGGAGCACAGTGTCTTGAGGTTTGTTAAGGTCAGGGAACATGTTCCAGGGCACACATCTGGGGAATGGCATGGGACACCCATGAAATGAAATCAAATTGCTTCAATAAACAAAATAAATCAGGAAATTGTAATGGTCAATGTATGGAATAGGAGCTAGAGGGAAGTGCCTTTCTAAAGAGATAGTGTGCACACTCTATGTAGACAGATATCGGGCTTGACCTGGGATTGCTTTCATTGATTGCCAGACAGAAGAACATGCACATTTACTCTCTTTATCAGTAATGAAAATAATCTCTTCATACATTCTTTCATTAATCTGTCATAACTTCAGTTGTTTACTTGAATGAGCTAGCATGTAAATATTTTTTTTCATTTTTACACACACATTAGTTCTAATCATCCTTTTTTACTTGACACAAATTTTAAACAATTAAGGAATTAAATCTGTCAAATAATTTATTTTGTTTATTGCTTTCAGCAGACCATGTTGTGAACATCATATAACACACATTCTACATTGCTGTCATCTATAAATGTTGATGGGCATGTGCATCCTGAATTTGAATGATCTAGAATTTGTTTACCCTGATAACTTGAGGAAACACAGAAGCTGTACCTCTGAATGCCCACAATCCAGTATCAACCAAGGCCCTTCTTGTAACTAGAGGGCGGTGAGGAGCGGCCCTCCCCACAGGACCATGTGCTGCAGGACGTGAAGGCACTGGGTCACATGGTGGGTCCATTCCAAGTTTTCTAAGGAATCTCCATATTGCTTTCTAGAGTGGCTGCAATAATTTGCAACCCCACCAGCAATGTGTGAGTGTACTTTTTCCACACATCGTTGCCCACACCCATTGTTGCTTGCATTCTTGATAATCGCCATTCTAATTGGGGTGAGGTAGAATCTTGGGGTAGTTTTGATTTGCATTCCTCTTATTATTAGAGATGTTGAACATTTTTTCATATATCTGTTGATTTATTGTAGATCTTCTGTGAAGTGTCTGCTCATTTCCTTAACCCATTTGGTGTTTGGATTATTTGTGTACTTGTTGTACAGTTTTTTGAATACTTTATAGATTCTAGAGTTTAGTGCTCTATCTGAAGTATGAGGGGCATAGATTTTCTTGCACTCTGTAGGCTCTCTCTTCACATTGCTGATAGTTTCCTTTGCTGAGAAAAAGCATTTTAGTTTGAATCTTTCCCAATTATTGATTCCTGCTTTTATTGATTCCTGAAATTATTGATTTCTTGTGCTTTGGGAGTCATGTTAAGGAAGTCTGGTCCTAAGTCAACATGATGGAGATTTGGACCCACATTTTCTTCAATAAAGTGCAGGATCTCTGGTCTGATTCCAAGGTCCTTGATCCATTTTGAGTTGAGTTTTCTGAAGGAGGGAGACAGAGGTTTAGTTTCATTCTGCTGCATATGGATTTCCAATTTTCCCAACACTATTTGTTGAACAGACTATCTTTTCTCCATTGTATGCTTATGGCTCCTTTGTCTAGTATGGGAAAACTGTATTTATTTGGGTTTGTCTCTGTGTCCTCTATTCTGTACCATTGATCTACTTGTCTATTTTGGTACCAATACCATGCCATTTTTGTTACTATTGCTCTTTATTATAGGATATCTATACTAAACCTGGAGCCAATATACCTACAGCCAATATCATTCTAAATGGAGAAAAACTGAAAGCTTTCTCCCTATAATCTGGAACAAGACAGGGATGTCCTCTTTTGCCACTCCTATTCAACATCATCCTTGAAATTCTAACCTTAGTAATTAGACAGACCAAAGAAATTAAAAGGATATGAATAGGAAAAGAAGAACTCAAACTATCCCTATTTGCCAATGACTTAATTCTATATTTAGAGGAGCTGAAAAATCCACCAGAAAACTTCTAGAACTCATCAATGAATTCAATAAAGTGGCAGGATATAAAAATCAATGCTCATAAATCTAATGCATTTTTATTCATAAGTGTTGAATCCTCTGAAAGAGAATTTAGGAAAAATACCCCATTCACAATAGCTCAAAAAAAAATATACTTGGGAATCAATCTAACAAAAGAGGTGAAATTCCTTTACAATGAGAACTCCAGAACACTAAAGAAAGAAGTTAAAGAAAACCTTAGAAGATGGAAAGATCTCCCATGGTCTTGGATAGGCAGAATTAATATTGTCAAAATGGCCATATTACCGAAAGTGCTGTATAGATTCAGTGCAATTCCAATTAAAATCCCAGTGACATACCTTACAGAAATAGAACAAGCAATCATGAAATTCATTTGGAAAAATAAGAGACCCCGAAGAGCTGAAGCAATCCTTAGCAGGAAGAGTGAAGCAGGAGGTAATGCAATACCAGAACTACAACTATACTACAGAACAATGGTAAGAAATATTCAAATGACAACATTATTATACAATTAAAGAAAATTCAGTTTGATTAAATATTGCCTTTACAAAAATACACAAAGATTAATGAACTAATGGGAAAATAAGTGAGAATATATGTGTAACCAAAGAGTGGATATAAAAATTCATAGAAGAAAACTATAAAAATGCTCAGGCAAATGATTTTAAAAATGTAAACTATAATTTTACTGAAAAAAATCCATCTTGTGGAATAAAAAATGAAAATGGGAAAAAGAGAAACTGGAGATAACGATTAGTAGCCAGAACCATCCCATGTCCTGAGTTTATGGCTCCAGTTCAGTGGTCATAGAGCTTCATCAAATGCTTTTCCTTTATTTTCAAGCACTAAATTTGTTTTTTCACATGACAACAAATTGGAAATTTGTCTTCAAACATTAAATGGGGCTTCAGAAACTTGATATCCCACTGAGACCTGATCTCACCCAATATATATATAGATAGATAGATAGATAGATAGATAGATGTGTATATATATATATATATATATATATATATATATACACACACACATACAGAGAAGAAACTCAAAAGTATCAGCAGAACATTCTACCAAACTTCCACATAAAGCAAGGGATCCACAGTGACTCATACCCGGAGGAATGAACTCCCACACACAAACACACACACATAACTCAGCAAGTGGGAGATTCATCTGCAAACATAAGAGGTGACTGCATGATAGAGCACAATACAATGTGTGCCTGGAATTTAAGACACCACCTGCCTCCACAGACCTGTAGTCCCCTGACTGGAAGAGTGATCTCTCTCCAACCTGAGGAAGACCCCACAAGGAATTACTGAGGGCGAAGACTGAGAAGCATTCAGGCTCAATTCAATTCCCAGTCCCTTTGAAACTAGATGTTAATACCATAAAATAAAACTATTTGGACACTGCCTCCAAGAAGATGTGCCTTAGGAAGTTGTGGAAACAACCCGCAAGCAGAATCAAAACTCAGACTCAGGTCTCCATGTGGGTTTATCTCAGGTTAGCTTCTTCATATTCTCTTGCTTTACTTGCTACACACCAAAATGACCATCTTTAACTTTACACAAAGAACAAGTAAAACTCTTGTGTAGAATTTAAATTATTTTTTTTAATTTGAAAGATGATATGTTTATATTGTGTATGTGAAATATCATCTACATTGCTATTCCTTTTCATTTATTTTCATATTATAAATAAAATACAAATAATGCTATATTTTGAATGTGTGTTGAGTATTTTATTTAATGTTTTATGTGCTGAAAGAACAGTGCCCAGCTTAACAGTGTGGGTGGCATTTATCCTAAAGAAATAAAGTCACCATACTGTACTGAGACATGCAATATGCATGTTCATATCAGCAACAATTCACAAGAGGCAAACTATGGAAACAGCCTAGATATCTGTACATGGATGACTGGATGAAGAATGTAGGGTAATATACATAGAATTTTTTTTCAGTCATAAAGAAGCATTAAATTATGTCATTTACAGGAAAATGATGAAACTTGAGAAGCTTTTATTAAGCAAAACAAGCCTAACTGAGAAATTCAATGGTTATATATATTTTCTCTCAGACATGGAAGCTAGAGAGGATAACAAGGTGTGTGTGGGGAAAATCTTATGAAAATTGAACAAGGATCAGTATAGTAGAAAAAAAGTTTCAGTGGAGGAAGGAGGAAAAGGAAAGGGTAAAACAGGGAATAATGTTGACTAAATTATATGCTTATATGTGTGCACATATAAATATGTAACAATGACCCATTATGTGCCACTATAATGCACCAAAGAACAGTATCAAACAAAAACAATACCGAGGTGGTGGAACCTTGAATGATTCCATCATGTGAGCAGCACCATCAGAGTAGATTGATGCAGTTGTTATAGGAATAGATTCACTCCTGTGAGACCAGGTTGTTATAAAAAAATCACCTCAGTCCCTCCCTGCCCTCATACTTCCTAGCCCACACAGTATCCCTTCTCATCATGGCCAGTTCTCTTCATGAGTCTCCATTGATTTGGCATGTGCAATGGTGGTACCATGATTTTTGGACTTCCCAGTCATCAAAATGGTAAACCAAATAATTTTTTTCTTCAGATATTACCCAAAGTTAGGTATTCTCTTATAGCAACACAAGCACAAAGAAAACAATCCCTTAAACAAAAGTATAGAAGTCAGTATGATTGTGGCCTAGGAAGTCACAAATGATCAATCCCCATGGAAATATTGAAAATTTTGAAATCTAGAAATATTGAAAATAGATTGATCAAAATATCCTGTGAGAACTATGGACACTCTTCAATGACCCATATTAACCCACTGGATGTCCAATAAACAAAAACACACATCAAGTAAGTAGGGGATTTTGTAGTGTCTGCCTTTATTTATTTTTTATCTTTACCACATCTATACATCATGACATATACAAGACGACGTGGTCCAATTCTCAGTTTGCTCCCTTGGGATGGATGGAAAGGGACAGAATTTGATGCATTCTGTCCTCTTTGTGGGCTATCACAGGAGTTTTTTTCTGTATCACTTGACCCAGATGTCACACACTAACACCAGCAAAGTTGGCTCTCAATGTGGGGAACTGCCAAGTGCAGTGGCAGGCACCCTTGGATAAAATATCAAAAGAGTTGGACCTGCAGATCTGTGGGGGCAAGAGACTTTATGCCAAGTAACATAAAGGAACATTCAATCACTGAGAAGAAGAATAGATAAGAATCCCTGGAAATGAAGACATATAAAATCATCCATGAACTTGGGGGCATTGTGGGAGGGTAAATGCTCAGGAAAATAAACACACATGCTGAGAAAAGATGCCCCCCAGTGACCTTCAGATCAATGATGTTTCTAGTACACACAGAGCCAGTCTTCAATGGTGGCAGATAGTTCATGTCTTAATAAAAGCCCACTCTTCAGCCAAAGATCTTAGGACACACAAAGAAATGGGGAAATGTGTTCAATAAAGAAAGAATATAAATCTACAGATACCAATTTAAAGACACTAGCTTCAAACATACTAGACAAAGACTTAAAATCCATTGATTTAAATATGTTCAAACTCCTAAAGGAAAATACAAATAGAATGAAAGCAAAACAGAAGAATTGTAAATGAAAAAATGAGATTACCAGTAAAAATATATAAGTCAGAGTGTAAAGAAAATGGAAATAATCTGAAGCCTAAACTAAGAAAAGAATTGGAAAATGTGCTAAAATGTTCAAGATCAAGCTCAAACACATGAAAATAAGACAAAAAATTACTTGAAGAGAGATAACTTGATGTTTTCAAGTCTAAAAGTCTAAAAGAAAAGAAAATGAAACAAGTAGCCATTAAGTTACCGGATAATATCAGCTTGTAGAGAAAGTTTGAGACCTTCTCTAAATAAATACAAAAACTTTACGTATTTAAAGAGGTATGATATGAAAATCCAAGATACCCAAGATACTCCAGGTAAGATAAATGCAAACTGAAGCAGACCAAGAATCATTACTATCAAAGCTTCTAAAGCCAAAGGCAAAGAGAATATTGAAAGACATATGAGAAAAACAGCCCATCACATGAAGCCAATTCTCAAGGATATTATTGGTCAGTCTCTCAGGAGAAACTTTGCACACCAGAACACAGTGGTATGATATATTGAGCACTGGAAAAGAAAAAAATTGTTAGCTGAGAATTCCACAAGTAATGAAACTACTCTTTAAAATAAAAGGGAAATAAAGTCATTCCAGGAACAATGAAAATTAATCAAGTTAATTAGTTCTATACATATTCCACAGGAAATGGTTAAAGTTAAAATGACAAAAGAAAGTGATTTGTAACCATATATAAATAAAGTTTTCTGGTAAAGGAAATTATAAATCTCTTAAGATTGTTATTTCAGTTTATTACTCCACATTTAAATTTTCTTAGGGTTAGAGGAATAAAGCATCAACATGATTTTATGATTAGGTCAATTAATTGGTAGACAAGGTATTAACATGTAATATGTGGCATCAATAAAGTAGCGTTTAAGGTCAGATGTCGGGGTACCCGGGACCCCTGGCCCTAGGTGTGGCTAAGATGGTGCCTGGCAGTGAGCCAGAGCAGTTAACTTTTGCACAAACATCTGACATCATTTTAAGGAAGTCTTTATGACTGGTTCTCTGGTCTCATGCACAACGCATGATCTCGGTATGCCCTGCTTGGCTCTCTGTATCTGTCCACACTTTTCCCTCGTGTGCTCTCCTTTGATTGGTGGTTTTACCTATATAAGGTCTGTAACTTCCCTGCTGAAGGAAATAAGATAAGAAAAAGAAACAATAGAAGCAGAAGAACAGAGCGCAATAAAGCATTGAAACTTCAACCAGGTGTCGTGTTTCTCTGCGGGCAGGGAACGCGATAAGTGGTGCCGAAACCCGACCCGGGAAACAACAAACCAGCAGCAACTACCTAGGTAAGTTTTACAGATTAATGTTATAAATAATAAAAAAAGGAGTGATAAAGGCAGCCTTGACGTTCGCGGTAAAGCGACTATCAGGACACGCGGAATGCGGTCCAGTTAAAGTCAGGACACATGGAAGGTGGTCCGGGGACACGCGGAATGCGGTCCAGTTAAAGTCAGGACACACGGAAGGTGGTCCGGGGACATGCGGAATGCAGTCCAATTAATGTCAGGACACACGGAAGGTGGTCCGGGGACACGCGGAATGTGGTCCAATTAAAGTCAGGACACACGGAAGGTGGTCCGGGGACACGTGGAATGCGGTCCGATTAAAGTGAAAGTAAGGACTAGCGAAAGGCAGTCCAGAGACAGAGCCAAGCGAAACGCGGCTCGGAGTGGACTAGCGAAAGGCAGTCCACCTTAAAAGTATTAAAGTGAAAGTAGCACATGAAAGGTGGCTACACCCTGGACTAAGCGAAAAGCAGCCCACATTAGAGATATTAAAGTGAAAGTGGTGCGTGAAAGGCCACCATCAATTAACCCGGACCAAGTGGAACGCGGTCCAGTGAACTGAAACTGGTATACAAAAAGTGATCACAGCAAATTAATTATGGGGTCTGAAATGTCCAAAGTTAAGATGCAACAGCCACTGAGAGAATTGTTAAAGAAAAATGGGACTCCGTTAAAGGCAAAGACAGCCAGGACATTTCTTGATACTATAGAAAAAGTTTCCCCTTGGTTTTTAAATGAGGGGCTGTTAAATATTCCACAGTGGGAACATTTAGGGGAGGACCTCCGCATAGCTGATAAACAAAAGCCTCTGCCTGTGGGTACCATGGCCATCTGGTCCCTTGTTAAAAGTTGTTTGGAAACTAAAAATCACACTTTTGTGAAGCCTCTGACTGAGGGCAGTCAGGTTTTGGAAGAAATAAAAGAGGAACGATCGTGTCGCTCTCAGATTTCAGAAACAGGAACTGACTCGGAAGGGGAACTTTCTGGAGAGGAACTAGAAAAAGAAGTACAAAAATTAAACATAAGTAAAGAGCTCCCCCTAGCACCTGTAGCTCCCTCGGCACCTCTGGCTCCTCCTAAAACACTACCCTGTGAGGCACGCACTGCGTGGAGTCATCTTGGCTCTGCCGCATATCCAGTTTTTGAGGATGCTCAAAATCAAAGATATCATCGACCTTTAGATTTTAAAATAGTTAAACAACTAAAGGAGGCAGTAAGTACATATGGTCCACAAGCAGCGTTCACTCTTGCTCTGGTAGAAACTATGTCTTCCTTAAACCTAGTACCTCAAGACTGGGTTAACCTTGCTAGGGCCACTCTGTCTGGAGGACAATATCTTATGTGGAAGACTTCTTGGCAAGAAATTTCTGCAGACACTGCCAGGCATAATGCAGCTGCAGGCGACCCTCAACTTAACATAGAAATGCTTATGGGTACAGGGCCATATGAGACTATCCAAGCACAGCTTCAATACCATCCTGCTGTGTATGCCCAGATTGCCACTGCAGCAACTAGAGCCTGGAAAATGTTGCAGGGTACAGGAGATCTACAGGGCCAGCTATCCAAGGTAACTCAAGGGAGCAATGAACCCTATGCAGACTTTGTGGATAGGTTGATTCAAACTGCATCACGCATTTTTGGGGATGCAGACCAAGCTATGCCTCTAGTAAAACAATTGGCCTATGAGCAAGCTAACAAATGGTGTAAGGACGCCATTAGGCCATGGAAAAACAAGGATCTATCTACTTATCTAAGAGTGTGTAAAGATATAAATGATACCTCTGCACAGAGCAGTGCATTTGTAGCAGCTATAGATAGACAGACTACTATGTTGTCTGCTGCACTTGCTCAGGCTCAAGGAAATTCTAATCAGAGGACAAACAAAGGACTCTCAGGATCACGCTTTGCATGTGGTCAAATGGGACATCTCAAGGCCACTTGTCCAAATAAAAGGTCACCTTTGACCCAAGGTGGCAATGTCAATGCAGGGAGTAGCTCAGGACCTGGGCCAGGATTGTGTCCAAGATGTAAAAAAGAAAATCACTGGAGTAGTGGTTGCCAGTCAATAAGAGATAAGGAAGGTAACTTCCTAGGGCCTAATCCTAGGCTGCAAAAAAACGGGAGGCAGGGCCCTCCCCGGGGCCCACAACAAATATACGGGGTCATCCAACAAGTTCCTCGACAGTGGGATCCTCCAACGGAGAAGGGAAGCATAGAGCCACCTCAGGAAGTGCCGGATTGGACATCTGTGCCACCTCCAGACTCATATTAACTCCAGATATGGGGGTGCAAATGGTAGACACAGATTGGCATGAAAAAATTCCACAAGATAGTGTAGGGCTATTATTAGGCAAAAGTTCCTCAACATTAAAAGGGCTTGTAGTTCTTCCAGGGGTCATCGATCCTGACTCTACAGGTCAAGTTAAAGCTTTAGTTTCTTCACCAAAAGGCATTACAGTTATCTTTCCAGGAGACCGCATTGCACAAATGCTTATATTGCCTAGTCGACATTCTCTATGGTCCAGTAAAAATACAAATAAAGGACAAGGAGGTTTTGGATCAACAGAAACTACTTTAATAAATCTTACTATGGATATGGGACAGAGACCTCTCTTAAACTTAAAGGTAGGAAATATGGAATTTACAGGTCTATTAGATACAGGAGCAGACAAAAGTATTATTAGTGCATCAGTCTGGCCGAAACATTGGCCACTAGTTACAGCTGCTCAAAGTTTGAGAGGTCTAGGGGAGGCAGAGAGCCCTAATCAAAGTGCTTCCTCATTGTCTTGGAGGGATGCAGAGGGTCATTCTGGGGTGTTCCAACCATATGTGTGTAATGTGCCAGTTTCTTTGTGGGGAAGAGATGTTTTACAACAAATGGACATAAAACTCACCACTGACCATATTTATAAAGGGACCCCGGTCAAACATATGTTACAAAAAATGAAGTATAAGGACAGTAAAGGATTGGGAAAATCTTATCAAGGACCGTTACAACCACTTCCCTTGCCTCCACCAAAAAATGATTTCAGGGGTCTGGATTTTTCATAGGGGCCACTGTAATGACATCAATTCCTATAGTTTGGAAAGATGATAAGCCTCGCTGGATCCCACAGTGGCCCCTAACAAAAGAAAAATTAGAGACAGCTCATAAATTACTACAAGAACAAGTACAATCAGGTCACTTACAACCTTCTACTTCTCCTTGGAATACTCCAATATTTTTAATAAAAAAAAATCAGGAAAATGGAGATTATTACATGATTTGAGAGCTATAAATGATCAAATGTTTCCTATGGGGCCTATCCAATGCGGGTTACCTCTTGTTTCTGCATTGCCAAAAAATTGGCCTACAATTATACTGGATTTAAAAGATTGCTTCTTCTCTGTACCTTTACACAAAAAGGATTGTTGGAGATTTGCTTTTACTTTGCCCTCTCTTAACCACGCTCAACCTGATCAGAGATATGAATGGACCGTATTGCCTCAAGGCATGGCCAACAGTCCTACTATGTGTCAAATGTATGTGGATAGGACATTAACAACCACTAAACAAAAATTCAAGAGATTTTTGATTTATCATTATATGGATGATATACTTATTTGCCATCCAAAAAAAAAAGTGTTGTTAGGAGCATTACAATTCATGACCCAAGCTTTAAAGGAAAGAGGGTTAACAATAGCCCCTGAAAAGTTACAGTTAGGAGAGATCCAAGAATATTTGGGTACTAAACTTACTGCTACTACAGTCAGGCCATTAAAGTTGACCATCAGGACAGATCAGCTAAATACCTTAAATGATTTTCAAAAACTCCTAGGTGATATTAACTGGATTAGATCCTATTTAAAATTATCCACAGGAGAATTAAAACCTTTATTTGATATACTAAAAGGTGATCCTGACTTAAGTTCACCTAGAAAGCTTACTCCCGAAGCACGAATGTCTTTACAGCTAGTTGAAAACAGATTTCAACAATGCTATGTTGATCGCTGTGATCCCACTCAACCATTGAGTTTAATCATCAGCCCAGAAAAACATAGTCCTTTTGGCATAATTTGGCAGGGGGGACCTCTACAGAGTATAAATCTTCCTAGTTCTCCAGCTAAAATATTACAATCATATCCCAAAGCTGTTGCTCAAGTAATATTTAAGGGAATAGAATCTTGCATTACTGTCTTTGGAATCCATCCTTCTATCATTATAACCCCTTATTCCACTCAGCAAATTAAATGGCTAAGCAATAAGGTTGATGATTGGTCAGTATTATATTGTTCCACCTCAGCTCAGTTTGATAACCATTATCCCCAACATCCTTGGATTCAGTTTTGTAAAGTTACTCCCATAATTTTTCCAAAAGTGACTAGTGCCCAACCTATTAAAAATTGTATAACTATATTTACTGATGGATCTAAAAATGGAGTAGGCACTGCACTTGTTCATGATCAACTTCATACTATAATAGTTCAATCCAATCCAACTCGGCACAAGTTACTGAGCTTGCAGCTGTGGTGTTGGCTTTTAAAGTAGCAGATAATCAGCCGTTTAATCTCCTATCTGATAGTTCATATGTTGTTAATGCTTTAAGTGTTCTTGAAACTGTGCCATGTATTTCTTCTTTATCCACCGTGGCTTCCTATTTCACTACACTGCAAAACCTTATTCTGCAGCGTAAACATCCATTCTATATAGGACATATTAGGGCTCATTCTAATTTACCGGGACCTTTGGCTAGAGCAAATGATTTGGTGGATATGGCTACCAAATCCGTTTTTGTTTTTTCCATAGAGGAACAAGCAAAACTCTTTCATGAGTAATTCCATGTAAATTCCACTACCTTGAGTAGAAAATTTCCTATCTCTAAATGTGTGGCTCGACAAATAGTAAAAAATTGTCAACACTGTGCTCCTTTGATCCCAGTACAATCTTTTGGAGTCAATCCCAGGGGATTGTTACCTAATCATGTTTGACAAATGGATGTAACTCATGTTCCTGAATTCGGTACTGTAAAGTATGTACATGTGTCAGTAGACACTGCTTCAGGGGTCATCATGGCTTCTGCTCACTCTGGAGAAAAGGTAAAAGATGTCATTCAACACTGCCTACAAGCGTTTGCTTGCTGGGGCATACCTAAAGTTATAAAAACAGATAATGGTCCTGCTTATACCTCCAAAAGCTTCCGGCTATTTCTACAAACATTTAATATTCAATTGATTACTGGTATTCCCTATAATCCACAAGGACAAGGTATAGTCGAGAGGACACATCTCACCTTAAAAAATTGTCTTAATAAACAAAAAGGGGGAATAGGAGCCTCCTTTAAATCTCCCAAGGACAAAATTAATCTGGTTCTTTTTATTTTAAATTTTTTGACTATAGACAATTATGGACACTCTGCAGCTGATCGCCATAGCAACCCTTCCCCTGTCCCTCAAACATGGGCCAAGTGGAAAGACATATTGACAGGTTGCTGGACCAGATCCAGTATTACGTTGGGTCCGAGGGTCTGTTTGTATTTTTCCACAGGATCAACAAACTCCGATCTGGGTTCCTGAAAGACTGACCTGTGGGCAATAGTTAAAGCTTGGCCATATCCTTTACCGTTAACTAATATTACCCACTACACTTTATGATCCAGAGACTCAACCATATAATTCTTCCGCTATCTCCCTCCCTGGAGCCTTATGCTTTGATATACCTGAGGATAATGCTACCTCACAAATTACCTCTTCCCACTAATGGATTTAAAACTCCCAGAATTTTTCCTCCATGTAATCCAAAATTTTCCACACCTCCCATTTGGACAGGTTGTCAAAATGCCAAGCGAGCGACCCCGGTTCAACATGGATTTTTCTTCACACCAAATTTTACTTCCCAGCGTACCACTGATAATTTTGCTGATCATGACGCCAACTTGGGCATGGAGCGCGTTAATCCTTTTAATAGCTGGTTGCTATTCACCTCGACTTCAGGATATACTAACTTACAACCTTTTTTTTTGCTCTTATAGGAGGATCTTTTAGACAATGCGAATGGAACTCTTCGGCGTGGAGTGGAAAAAATGCTGGAGCTGAGACTACTACTAACTGTACTAGAGACATTACATTCTCATCCACTCCAGCCTGTGTGTTCCCTCCTTTTATGTTTCTACTAACCAATATTTCCAATAACACAACTCTTGATTGCTCTCAATCTAGTTGCTACCTTTCTCAATGTTGGAATGCTACCAATTTCTCCCGCACGGTCTTAATGCGCATCCCTACCTTCCTACCTATCCCAGTCTCTGTTACAGATGCAGAATTACCAGTGCTACTATCAAGAAATAAAAGACAATTTGGCATCGCGGCAGCTGTGGTTGCAGCCATTGTTGCATCGGCGGCGGCTGCCATGACTGCAGCTGCTGCATTGACAACTACTATACAGACAGCGACTGCAGTCAACCGTTTAGCTGAAAACACAGCTACTGCCTTACAAACTCAAGAGACTTTAAACCAACATTTAAGGGCAGGCTTACTCCTGGTGAACCAAAGAGTGGACCTATTACAAGAACAAGTGGACATATTACAAGAACTTTTGGGACTGGGATGTGTTTACTCTTTAAGAGCTGTTTGTGTTACCCCTATTGTATATGATAATTTCAGCACTGCAGCTAAGTTATCTAGTAATTTGTCACTTTACCTTACTTCTACTTGGTCATCTCAATTTCATAATCTTACCTCACAACTTAGAGCCGAAATTGTCAAAGCTAATTCTACTGGGGTACATATTGCTTCTGTATCTGAGATGGCTAAATGGTTTTCTTCTGCTTTCAATTTTGTAAAACAGTGGGCAGGTCTGGGCACTTTGGGACTGCTTCTCCTCATTGGTATCCTTTTCCTCACTCGTCTGTTTGTGCGTCTACGAGCCAGCCAAAACAGGGATCGGATTATCTTTCATCAGGCCATGACCGCCCTAGAGGCCGGCAGCTCCCCACAAGTGTGGCTCTCGATGCTGGACCGGTAGTCAAAGACGGGTAATGAAGGAGGTGGCTATGTACCAACCTAAGACAGGAGCTGCAGCATGCTCTGCAGACTCTGATGACGGGTAAGGACATATGCTGACCACTCAACCTAAGACAGGCACGGTCCCGAGCTTTAATTTTATAATAAAAAAGGGGGAACTGTCGGGGTACCCGGGACCCCTGGCCCTAGGTGTGGCTAAGATGGCGCCTGGCAGTGAGCCAGAGCAGTTAACTTTTGCACAAACATCTGACATCATTTTAAGGAAGTCTTTATGACTGGTTCTCTGGTCTCATGCACAACGCATGATCTCGGTATGCCCTGCTTGGCTCTCTGTATCTGTCCACGCTTTTCCCTCCTGTGCTCTCCTTTGATTGGTGGTTTTACCTATATAAGGTCTGTAACTTCCCTGCTGAAGGAAATAAGATAAGAAAAAGAAACAATAGAAGCAGAAGAACAGCGCGCAATAAAGCATTGAAACTTCAACCAGGTGTCGTGTTTCTCTGCGGGCAGGGAACGCGATAGTCAGAACTAAGAGAGTAGACCTTTTTTGCATGATCATTGTTAAGGTGGTGTTTTTTTAAAACATTGTTATAAACCAAGGTAAACTTAGATTTAATTCCCATGATTACCAGACACGCACACACACACAATATTTATATATATTACATTAATACAAAATGCAAATCAAAACACAACACTAAAAAAATAATCAATGTCAAAGGACATCAACAAAGGAATGAATAAGAAACAAAAGAGCTCCCAGACACATAGAAAACAACAAATGCCAAGAAGTCCTCCCTGACATTTATGCCATGAAGAATAACAGATTCTTCAATCAATTTGCATACATGGAAAATTGAAATTTTAAAATCATTCAACCTTGTTCTGTCTCCTAAGTATCAAATCAAGGCTAAAATCAAAGGGATGAAAAAATGCAGTCCATCTAAACAGTTACCAAACGAGACCAGGATGCTATAACAATATCAGAATGAAAACAAACTCCAAGTCAAAGATGTTAAAAAATACAATGACCATTATATAATGATAAAAGAGGTTCTGCCCAAGTGTGGTTAACAGTCATGAACATATATGCAGCATGTATCAGAGCTTCACAATAAATTCAGGGAAAACATGGCAGAAAGGAGAGGGAGAGACAGCTCTGAAATAATATTTTTACACCTCAGTATCCAACTTTCTTTAACTAGTAACTCCAACAGGCAGAGAATTAATAGGAAAACAGAAAGTTTAATAGCACCACACACCAACTAGACTGAAGAGACCTATGCAGAACCGTCCACCCATGTACAGAGGAGGGATTTACTCGGATTCTCAATGGATGGCAACCACAGAGCAAACACAGGAGGAAAATGGTAAATATACAATTATGTGGTAACTAACATTGTCTGATAAGAAAACAGAAGGTTAAAGAAGAAATTGCCATCACATTCAGAAAATTTGTTTAGAAAAATAAATGCAAATCACAACACACCAAAATGGAAGGGATGCAGTGAGACCCATGGGCAAAGGAGATTTTATGTGAAAATACATTCAAAAAATAAATATTTCATATCAATCACTTAACTTTACACATGGAAGAAGTAGAACAAGAGAAAAAAATTAGTATGAAAGTTAACAATGAAAAGACTAATAGAGACAAAGAAAGGAAAAACAAAATAGGAAATCATAAAGAAAAATAAATGAAACTGAGACTTGATTCTTCAAAACAAAAATTTTAAAGAATGGCATCAACTTTGGGAAATGAGCAAGATTCTGTCTCAAAGTAAAAAAAAATAAAATTAAAAGAACTGGAATGGAGCTCCATGGTAAAGTGCCTTTCTTCAACCCCCAGTACCACAATAGAGAATTTTTACAGAACTCTTAATGAATAAAAGAAAATATACACCAACTCATTTGTAGAGGCTAGCATTATCCTATACCAAAGTCAAAGACAGAATGAGAAAACTACACACAGGACAGATATTTCTGATGAGTATTTTTAAAATCATACTCCTTGGTATTTATCCAAAAGAACTAAAATCAGCACAAGAGGGAAGCAGGCTCATCAATGTTTATAACAAAGCAACTCACTCCAGCCCAGTCATGGAACCAGCCGGACGCCTATGAGCAGATGAATGGATTCAGAAAATGGGGTTTGAACACACTGTAGAGCTTTACTCAGCCATAAAGAGGCGTGAAGTTATGGCACTTGCTGGTAAATGAATGGAACTGGAGAACATCCTGCTAAGTGAAAAAGAGACTCAGAAATCAAGGACTGAGTGTGTTCTCTCATATGTGGAAGAGCAACATTTGGGAAAAAGGGAAGAATTCCATCAACATGGAAGGGAGATCCTCAGAGGAAAGCAAAGGGACTGAGGGGAGGGAGGAAGGATGGAGAAAGAGAGGAATGGTGGGATGAATCGATCAAATTATTCTATGTACACACATGAATATATCTCAGTAAATTCCACCTTTATGTATGTCTTTAAAGTACCTATTTTTAAAAAAATATATAAATGGAAGAAATATCAAAAGATTAGAGGATGGAGAATGGGGAGAGAAGAGAGGAGGAAAAGAAGAGGCACTGGGGACTGGATTAGAGAAAATTATGTTCCATGCTTGTATGACTGTCGTTATAAACCTGAATAATATGAATTACTATCATGCACTAATGAAACATTGAAATATGATAACTAACAGAGATTAATAGCACATTGAAAGTGTTAGCACAAACATCTGGCACTTATCCCTAAATGCAGGAGAGTTTAAATACACACAGAAAAAACCCATCAGGGCCAGAATACACAAGAGCAGGAATAAAGGAGAAAAATCACTCACTTCACCACCAGTGGAGAAGAAGCACTGTGCATGTAAAACTTAGTAGTGTCGTGATCACGTGTTAAACTGAAGGAAATAGGAAACTTCCTAGAGGAATAATAAAAATAGATTAAGAATTTGAGTAGAATGAATAGTAAGAAAGAAACTAACTCTAATTATTCAGAGTCTTACAGTAAATCTCAAAGCAAAGATGATGACCAATGATGAACATCTGAAAGTTTCTTTTTAAAATCAGAACAAGACAAATTTCCCAACTTTTACTACTTTTATTTAGTGTAGTGTTGTGCATCACAGCCACAATAATGAATTAAATAAAAATAAATTTAAAAAAAAAACTTCTGACAAAGTAACTCACAAAATTAAAGTATCTTAATTAGCCAATAGCATGATCTTAGTTGTACCAAAAAAATTATAAAATTTCTACAACAAATGCCTATTCAGACACCAAAGACCACTCTTTGCCGCTCTGCTGCATGCAGACTTGGAACCGGCTCCTGGAGCAGACTTGGCTCCCACACTGAGGCTCCTGCTTCACTGTAGGCTGGTGCAGACCTTTTGAATTATCCCTGAGGACATGACCACCGTCAGTGGGAATGGCAACTCCCTTCCTGAGACACCTGTGGGAGACTGGAGACCCTTTGACAGCACTTGCATGGAGATATTGAGCACTGGGAGGTTTGAGTGATGGATGACTGTGAACCACAGATATGTTAGATATTTTTATTTTTTATTTTTTTCTCACCCTATTTTCCTTTTATTTACCTGTTCCCTTGGAGTCTCTTTCCCCCATTTCTTATGCTAAGGCCACTTCTTTGATTCTGCTCTTACTCTTCCCTTGGTCAGGTACTATTTACACCCCTCCCTTACTGATTTATTCACCACTAGAAGTTGTAGAGCTCATTGCAAGACTATTACTGGCTATACTGTAGATAAAAATCAAACTAATCCTATCTGTTTATTACAATACTGTTAGCATCTTTATAAGGGTTGTCTGGTGTAGGGCTGGATACTGCTTGTATTGGGTGCTGCTAATATTGATCTCCCCCTCAAAGGAGAGGTGATGGAAATGTGAAGGGTCACAAAAAAACTACAGAGGGGAAGCTGCAATATCTCAGATCTTTACTGTTAGAGGGCAATATAGAGAAAAATTATGAAAAACAGGAGAATAAAGTGTCCCTAACAAACCAAGATGCTATTTGGATAGAATCCAATGACAGCATGGCAGTAGAATGACAGAAAAAGAGTTTAGAATCTATGAAATTAAATGATGCATGAAGCAAAAGATGAGATAAGACAGAAAATGCAGGCAATGCATGATCACTCTAATAAACAGTTAAAAGATCAAATGCAGGAAGCAAAAGATCATTTTAATAAAGAGGTAGAGCTTCTAAAAATAAAAAAAAAAAACAGAAAATTTGAAATGAAAGAAACAATAACCCAAACTAAAAACTCAATAAAAAGCATCACCAACAGATTAGATCTCGTGGAAGACAGAATCTCAGACAATGAAGACAAAATATTTAATCTTGAAAATAGAGTTGCCCAAACAGAGAAGATGGTAAGAAATCATGCACAGAAATGCCAAAATTATGGGATATCATGAAAGACTAAATTTAAGAATTATTGGATTGAGGAAGGCACAGTGATACAAACCAAAGAATGAACAACTCGATCAATGAAATAATATCAGAAAATTTTCCAAACCCTAACAATGAAATGAAAAATTAAACACAAGACTTACAGAACACCAAATGGACAAAATCACCAAGGCACATTACAATGAAAATACCTTAAATACATGGTAAAGATAGCATTTTAAAGTCTAGGAGACAAAAGTGTGAGATTACATATAATGGGAAAGTAATATGGATATCAACAGATTTCTCAGCCCAGACACTAAAAGCAAGAAGGGCCTGGAACAACATATTTCAAGTTATGAAAGAACATGGATGCCAACCAAGAATCCTATACCCAGCAAAACTAACCTTCAGATTTGATGATGAAATAAAATCTTTCACATTAAACAAAATTTGAAATAATTTAAAAATAGAAAGTCTGCACTACAGAACATTCTCAGGAAAATATTACATATTTTTGAGGAGGAAATGAGAAACAAAACAAGTCAGGAAAGGGAGGAACTAACCTAAAGGAAATGCCAATCAAAGGCGAAATCAAGTCAAGTTAAAAGCCAAAAATAAGCCAAAATTAACAGAAATACAAGTAGAGTCACAATAATAACACTGAATGTTAATGTCCTAAACTCATTAATCAAAAGACATAGACTGGTAGATAGGATTAAAAAGAAAGACCCAACAATAAGTTGCCTTCAAGAGAGTCATCTCATAGAAAAAGACATCCACAGACTAAAGGTGAAAGGATTGGGAAGAACATACCATGCATGCGGACTCAGTAAAAACCAGGGATCTCCATCCTCATATCAAATAAAGTGGACTTTGAACTTATGTTAGTCAGAAGGGACAAAGAGGGACATTTCATTCAGCTCCAGGAAAACATAAACGAGCAAGATATAATGATTTTAAATATTTATGCCCCCAAAATGGAGTATCTATGTACATCAAACACAACCTTCACAATTTTAAGAATCAAATAGACCAAAACACAATAATATTGGGTGACTATAACACACGACAAAACCATTGGATAGATTCTCCAATCAAAAACTGAACAAAGAAACTATAGAACTAAATAATACAAAGAATCAGTAGACTTAACAGACATTTATAGAGTATTTCATCCATCATCGAGGAAATACACTTTCTTCTCAGCAGCTCATGGATCCTTCTCCAAAATAGACCATATGCTATGCTAGAAAGAAGATATTAGTAAATATCCAAAAAGTACAGATAATACCTTGTATTCTATCAGATCATAATGTAATGGAATTAGAAGTCAATGATAAAATAAAAAACAAAAACTATTATACTTGGAGACTAAATAATATGATATTGAATGATGCAATGATAACAGAAGACATCGGCAAGGAAATAAAAAAAATCTTAGAGGTAAATCAGAAGAATGACCCTACATATCAAAATATCTAGGACACTCTGGAAGCAGTAGTAAGAGGAAAGTTCATTGCATTGAGCTCATACATTAGAAGAATAAAAAGTCAACAACGAAATGACTTAACATTACATCTTAAAGCCCTAGAAAAAGAAGAACAGATCAATACCAAAGTAGTAAGAGACAGGAAATAATTAAAATCAGTGCTGAAATCAGTGAAAATGAAATAAGAGAAACAATTCAGAAAACTGACAAAACAAAATGTTGGTCCTTGACAAAGTAAACAAAATTGATAAACCCTTAGAAACACTAACAAAGAGAAGGAGAGAAAAAACCCAAATTACTAGAATTTGTGATAGAAAGGGAAGAACCATGACAGACACCATTGAAATACATAACATAATTAGAAGCTACTTGAAAACCTATACTCCAACAAAATAGAAAATATCAAAGACATTGACAAATTTTTAGAAACATATGATCCTCCCAAACAGAATCAGGAAGACATACACAATTTAAACAGATCAATTTCAAGCACTGAAAGAGAAGAAGTCATCAAAACCCTACCAACCAAGAAAAGTGCAGGAACCAATGGATTCTCAGCCAAGTTCTTAAAGACATTTAAAGTAGAAATAATACCAATACTCCTCAAAGTATTCCAGGAAGTAGAAATTGAGGGAACACTTCCAAAATCATTCTATGATGCTATTATCACTTTGATACCCAAACCAGACAAAGACACATCAAGGAAAGAAAACTTTAGACCAATATCCTTGATGAAAATAGATGCAAAATCTTTAAGAAAATTCTGGTAAATTTCATACAAAAACATAGTAAAAGAGTGCACCATGATCAATTGGGGTTTATCCCAAGGATACAAAGTTGGTTCAACATCCAGAAATCAAAAAACATAATTCATCAAATCGGTAGACTTAAAGTTAAAAATCATATAATTACTTCAATAGAGGCAGAGAAAGAGTTCGACAAAATACAACACCCTTTCATGCTCAAAACACTAGAAAAATTAGGGATAGTAGGAACATAATTCAACATTGTAATGGCTATTTATGCTAAGCCCATGGCAAACATTATTCATAATGGAGGAAAGCTGAACACATTCCTTCTAAAAACTGGAACAAGATAGGGATACCCTCTTTCACAACTTCTATTCAACATCGTCCTTGAAACACTAGCCAGAGCAAATAGACAGACAAAAGAAATTAAAGGGATGCGAATAGGAGAAGAAGTCAAGATGCCTCTATCTGCAAATGACATGATTTTATACTTAGAGGATTCAAAATAATGAAATTGAAGAAAACTTTAGAAGATGGAACGATCTTCCATGTTCTTGGAAAGGCAGAATTAATATTGTCAAAATGCCCATACTACCAAAGGCACTATACAGATTCAATGCAATTCTGATTAAAATCCCAATGATGTTCCTCATAGAAATAGAGAAAGTGATCATGAACTTCATCTGGAAGAATAAGAGACTTGAATAGCCAAAACAATCCTGAGCAGAAGAAGCAAAGCAGGAGGTATCACAATATCAGAACTTAAACCATACTACAAAGCAATAGTAACAAAAATGTCATAGTATTGGCACCAAAATAGATAGGCAGGCCAATGATATAGAATAGAAGACACAGAGGCGATTCCACATAAATACTATTATCTCATACTACAAAAAGGAGCTGAAAACATACAATGGAGAAAAGATAGCCTCTTCAAAAAATGATGGTGGGAAAACTGGAAATCCGTATGCAGTAAACTGAAATTAAACCCCCATCGCTCACCCTGCACAAAACTCAACTTAAACTGGATCCACTTCAGATAGAGCACTAATGTCCAAAATTTAGGAAGAACTTAAAAAATTTTACACCAAACATACTAAGAAGCCAATAAATAAATGGACCAAGGAATTGGACAGACTCTTTACAGAAGAAGATACACAGGTGATTAATAAATATATGAAAAAGTGTTCAACATCTATAGTAATTAGAGAAATGCAAATTAAAACAACTCTAAGAATTCATCTTATTTCAATTAGAATTGCTATTTTCAAGAACACAAAAAATAATAAATGTTGGTGTGCATGTGGGCAAAAAGGCACACTTTTACTTTGCTGTCAGAGTTGTAAATGAGTGCAACCACTCTGGAAAGCAGAATGAAGATTCCCCAGAACACTTGGAATGGACACACCTTTTGACTCAGCAATCCGACTCCTCAGTTTATACACAAGCGACTTAAAATTAGCATGCTACAGTAACGCAGACACATCAATGTTTATAGCAGCTCAATTCACAAAAGCTAGATTGTGAAACCAACCTAGATGCCCCTCAACAGATGAAAAGATAAAGTATGTGGTATATATACACAATGGAATATTATTCAGCTATAAAGAAGAATAATATCATGGCATTTGCAAATAAATGGACTGAAGTGCAAACTATCATGCTAAGTGAAATAAGCCAATCCAAAAAACCCAAAGGGCTAATATTTTCCCTGATAAGTGGATGATGATATATTATGGGGTTGGGGGTTGATGGTGAGACAAGAATAGAGGAACTTTAGATTATATAGAGGGAAATGAGAGGGAGGAAGGGGCGAGGATGTGAAAAATAGAGGAATAAGACAGACATCATTACCTTACGTGCATGTATGATTACATGCATGGTATGAATCTACATCATGCACAACCATAAAAACAAAAAGATATAACCAATTTGTGTGCAATGAATCAAAATGAAGTCTCTAAAAATAAAAACAAATAATTTAAAGTTTCCACAACAATTAGAATTAATAAATGAATGCAGCAAATATCCAGAATACAAAATCCATAGAAAATGTTATTTCCCTAAATAAACCATGAACAATATGAAGAGATAAAGGAAAAATTCCATTTGCAGTAGCACCAAAAGGAATAACCTTGGTTTTCTTTGATATGATTTCCTTCTAGTGTGGACTTGAGGTCTTTCCCTTGAGAGTGGCAGAAGCTAAGGTGGGCACTCCCTGGAAGGGCTTCGACTTTGGAAGGTCAGGTTCAGGTGTGTCAGACAGGGTAGAGGAGGGAGTGAAACCCCAGTTCATGACATGGAAGAAATGCGCTGGTCTCCATATGCTCACATCCCTGAGGGAAGAGATGTGCTAACTGGGACTGAGAGGTGACAGGGAGCTGGAGTCAAGCTTGTGAGAGAAACACCATGGGACTATGCTTTATCAAGGTTGCCGAGCAATATCCAAAGGCTATCCCAGGAAAGTAGCTAACTTAAAGAAAACACATGTGGAAGGGCACATGTTCACCTAACCCTGGGGCAGTCAGCAGGTCACCACTTGCAGGGGTGTTGGGTTTGTGTTCAATGTGATGGGAAACCAGCTGCCTCATCTCAACAATGATATGAGGAAGGCATGATGCACACAGGGAAAGACAATGGGTGCACCTGAGCCTCAAACAACTTCCATGGGGTCTGTAAATGAATACCAAGGCAGCAAACATGCAGAAACTAACTTCAACAAGGAGGTGACAGGCTCATGTGCAGAAATCTACCAAATGCAGCTGAAAGAAGTCATGGTAGACAGAGATAAAAGAACAAGTATTTTATGCTCAGGTAATTGAAGACTTGAATATACTTTTAAATAGAAAACTTGATAGAAATGTTCAAATGATCTAAAGACATTTCTCCAGATGAGACACACCAATGGATCATGAAGTGCTGAAATAATAATGAATGCTGGGGATGATATGGGGGAAATGGAACATTTTTACGCTTTTGGTGGAACTACAATTAGTACAACCACTATGGAAATCAGTATGGCTGTTCCACCAAAGACTGGGCATGGAACCACCATATTACCCAGCTGCACCACTCCTCAGTATTTATCCTAAGGAATTCAAGGCATCATACTGCAGGGTTACATGCAGACCCATGATTATAGCAGCACAGTTCACAACAAACAAACTATGGAATCAACCTAGGTGCCCATCAGTGGATAAATAGATAAAGAAATGTGGTATGTGTAAACAGTGGAGGTTTAGTCAGTCATGAAGAAAAATGAGATTATGTCATTTGCAGAAAAATGGGTGAAACTTGAGATCATTATGTTAAATGAAATTAGCCAAACTCAGATGGTCAACTCTAAGTTTTCTCTCATAAGTGGAAGTAGAGAGAAAAAGAAAGAAAAGATGGGGGGACCTCATGAAAATAGAAGGAAGATCAGTAGAATAAAATTCCGGACGGAGAAAGGAGGAGGAGAATAAAGGGAAGCACTTAGATATGATGTTGATCACCTAATATTGTTATATTGTGTGCAAGTATGAATATAAGAGTCAATCCTACTTTTATATAAAACTATAATGCACTGATAAAACATATACAAATAAGATTAAATAAAATAAGTTCAAACACAATCCCAATTTATAAATGCATATTTAAAACACCTTCTGAATAAAAAGATTGATATATTATTTCAAAATATTAAACATTCTTTGGTTTCAGTTGAGAGAAGATATATATTGTGAGGAAGTAAGTAGAGAGTACATCAGGACTTCACATGTCTAAGGTGAATGAATATCAAAAACAACAGAAGAATATTTTTCATGTGGATAGATGTGAAAGGACAGATAATTTTGAATTAATAGAGTGAAATACATAATAGTATTTAAAACCTATTTTTTAAAAATCAGTTGTAATACCACAAGTTGTGAAGTATTAGTATGAGCATTAACAGCTGTATAGGAACAATCAGATTTTCACATTATAGCATGAGAACCTTCCATCACTTCTTACATGAATCAACTCAACTCTCTTAAAGACTTAAGCAAAAGGCTGGACACTAACACTACAGCACAGGGAATCCCACTGTCAACTCTTCTACTACCCAGAGCAATGGAAGTACTTAGAAGAGGTATAAGACAAGAGGAGGAATAAAAATCATCCGAATAGAAAAAGAAGATGGGAAATTATCTCTATTTGCAGATAACATGATCTTCTATGTAGAACATTTTAAAGGTATCCCACCCAAAAACAACCAGTTAGAAATAATAAATGAATTCAGGAAAGTCCATGATAAAAAATCAACATACAAAAGTCTGTTGCGTTCCCTGCCCGCAGAGAAACACGACACCTGGTTGAAGTTTCAATGCTTTATTGCGCGCTGTCCTTCTGCTTCTATTGTTTCTTTTTCTTATCCTATTTCCTCTTCAGCAGGGAAGTTACAGACCTTATATAGGTAAAACCACCAATCAAAGGAGAGCACACGAGGGAAAAGCATGGACAGATACAGAGAGCCAAGCAGGGCATACCGAGATCATGCGTTGTGCATGAGACCAGAGAACCAGTCATAAAAACTTCCTTAAAATGATGTCAGATGTTTGTGCAAAAGTTAACTGCTCTGGCTCACTGCCAGGTGCCATCTTAGCCACACCTAGGGCCAGGGGTCCCGGGTACCCCGACAGTTCCCCCTTTTTTATTATAAAATTAAAGCTCGGGACCATGCCTGTCTTAGGTTGAGTGGTCAGCATATGTCCTTACCCGTCATCAGAGTCTGCAGAGCATGCTGCAGCTCCTGTCTTAGGTTGGTACATAGCCACCTCCTTCATTACCCGTCTTTGACTACCGGTCCAGCATCGAGAGCCACACTTGTGGGGAGCTGCCGGCCTCTAGGGCGGTCATGGCCTGATGAAAGATAATCCGATCCCTGTTTTGGCTGGCTCGTAGACGCACAAACAGACGAGTGAGGAAAAGGATACCAATGAGGAGAAGCAGTCCCAAAGTGCCCAGACCTGCCCACTGTTTTACAAAATCGAAAGCAGAAGAAAACCATTTAGCCATCTCAGATACAGAAGCAATATGTACCCCAGTAGAATTAGCTTTGACAATTTCGGCTCTAAGTTGTGAGGTAAGATTATCAAATTGAGATGACCAAGTAGAAGTAAGGTAAAGTGACAAATTACTAGATAACTTAGCTGCAGTGCTGAAATCATCATATACAATAGGGGTAACACAAACAGCTCTTAAAGAGTAAACACATCCCAGTCCCAAAAGTTCTTGTAATATGTCCACTTGTTCTTGTAATAGGTCCACTCTTTGGTTCACCAGGAGTAAGCCTGCCCTTAAATGTTGGTTTAAAGTCTCTTGAGTTTGTAAGGCAGTAGCTGTGTTTTCAGCTAAACGGTTGACTGCAGTCGCTGTCTGTATAGTAGTTGTCAATGCAGCAGCTGCAACCACAGCTGCCGCGATGCCAAATTGTCTTTTATTTCTTGATAGTAGCACTGGTAATTCTGCATCTGTAACAGAGACTGGGATAGGTAGGAAGGTAAGGATGTGCATTAAGACCGTGCGGGAGAAATTGGTAGCATTCCAACATTGAGAAAGGTAGCAACTAGATTGAGAGCAATCAAGGGTTGTGTTATTGGAAATATTGGTTAGTAGAAACATAAAAGGAGGGAACACACAGGCTGGAGTGAATGAGAATGTAATGTCTCTAGTACAGTTAGTAGTAGTCTCAGCTCCAGCATTTTTTCCGCTCCACGCCGAAGAGTTCCATTCGCATTGTCTAAAAGATCCTCCTTTAAGAGCAAAAAAAGGTTGTAAGTTAGTATATCCTGAAGTCGAGGTGAATAGCAACCAGCTATCAAAAGGATTAACGCGCTCCATGCCCAAGTTGGCGTCATGATCAGCAAAATTATCAGTGGTACGCTGGGAAGTAAAATTTGGTGTGAAGAAAAATCCATGTTGAACCGGGGTCGCTCGCTTGGCATTTTGACAACCTGTCCAAATGGGAGGTGTGGAAAATTTTGGATTACATGGAGGAAAATTTCTGGGATTTTTAAACCCATTAGTGGGAAGAGGTAATTTGTAAGGTACAAATCCTGTGATCAAAGTAGCTTCCCCTTTCCAGTATGTCCTTGATATGGTTATTAAATTATTATTGACATACTGAAGACCAAGCGTAGCATAACCCTGGAGCGGAGCATAAGGGGATTCCATACTCTTATAAAAGAGACCCTGTACCTGCTTTTGGAGAACAATACAAGGGCTAGAGTTATTTAAAGCATAACGCTCCAGGGAGGGAGATAGCGGAAGAATTATATGGTTGAGTCTCTGGATCATAAAGTGTAGTGGGTAATCCTGTAGCCGCATTGGTGGTGAACAACGGAGGGAGTAGAGAGGAAGTATTAGTTAACGGCAAAGGATATGGCCAAGCTTTAACTATTGCCCACAGGTTTTGGGTCTGGCTGTCCGCTTGTGTCTTTGTAGTTATGGGAAGGCTCACTATCGTGAGGAAGAGTAGTATCACTTCCATGTTGTATAGGTCTGGTCAGTCTTTCAGGAACCCAGATCGGAGTTTGTTGATCCTGTGGAAAAATACAAACAGACCCTCGGACCCAACGTAATACTGGATCTGGTCCTTTCCAGCAACCTGTCAATATGTCTTTCCACTTGGCCCATGTTTGAGGGACAGGGGAAGGGTTGCTATGGCGATCAGCCGCAGAGTGTCCATAATTGTCTATAGTCAAAAAATTTAAAATATAAAGAACCAGATTAATTTTGTCCTTGGGAGATTTAAAGGAGTCTCCTATTTCCCCTTTTTGTTTATTAAGTCAATTTTTTAAGGTGAGAATGTGTCCTCTCGACTATACCTTGTCCTTGTGGATTATAGGGAATACCAGTAATCAATTGAATATTAAATGTTTGTAGAAATAGCCGGAAGCTTTTGGAGGTATAAGCAGGACCATTATCTGTTTTTATAACTTTAGGTATGCCCCAGCAAGCAAACGCTTGTAGGCAGTGTTGAATGACATCTTTTACCTTTTCTCCAGAGTGAGCAGAAGCCATGATGACCCCTGAAGCAGTGTCTACTGACACATGTACATACTTTACAGTACCGAATTTAGGAATATGAGTTACATCCATTTGTTAAACATGATTAGGTAACAATCCCCTGGGATTGACTCCAAAAGATTGTACTGGGATCAAAGGAGCACAGTGTTGATAATTTTTACTATTTGTCGAGCCACACATTTAGAGATAGGAAATTTTTTACTCAAGGTAGTGGAATTTACATGGAATTTTTTATGAAAGAGTTTTGTTTGTTTTTCTATGGAAAAAACAAAAACGGATTTGGTAGTCATATCCACCAAATCATTTGCTCTAGCCAAAGGTCCCGGTAAATTAGAATGAGCCCTAATATGTCCTATATAGAATGGATGTTTACGCTGCAGAATAAGGTTTTGCAGTGTAGTGAAATAGGAAGCCACGGTGGATAAAGAAGAAATACATGGCACAGTTTCAAGAACACTTAAAGCATTAACAACATATGAACTATCAGATAGGAGATTAAACAGCTGATTATCTGTTATTTTAAAAGCCAACACCACAGCTGCAAGCTCAGTAACTTGTGCCGAGTTGGATTGGATTGAACTATTATAGTATGAAGTTGATCATGAACAAGTGCAGCGCCTACTCCATTATAAGATCCATCAGTAAATATAGTTATACAATTTTTAAAAGGTTGGGCACTAGTCACTTTTGGAAAAATTATGGGAGTAACTTTACAAAACTGAATCCAAGGATGTTGGGGATAATGGTTATTAAACTGAGTTGAGGTGGAACAATATAATACTGACTAATCATCATCATTATTGTTTAGTCATTTAATTTGTTGAGTGGAATAAGGGGTTATAATGATAGAAGGATGGATTTCAAAGACAGTAATGCAAAATTCTATTCCCTTAAATATTACTTGAGCAACAGCTTTGGGATATGATTGTAATATTTTAGCTGGTAGGAATAGGCATTAAGACTGTTTATGAGAACCTAGAAGCATTCCAACATTGAGAGAGAAGTTTGGAGAATAGCTGCTTGATAAATACCCTGTTTTAAAACTTGTATACTTGGAAAATATGAATACATTTAATATACAAGGAGTGACCATTTTACAATTACCTTGACACTTTAATCTTACTAAATTTAGTTTTTAAAGAAAAATTTAGACTCTGTAACATAGTACAATACTCTTAACAGTTGTTTAACCATAATTGTATAAACCCCAATTTTTAAGACTAATTGTTTTAAAGAATAAAACTTAATAGACACAAAGTTAAGAGTAAATTAGTGTTTCTAAGAAATCCTTGTTAATTTACCATGTCATTTTACCATATAGATTAAACTTTGGCTTATATCAGAACATTAGTATTTTACCTTAGGAAAAACCTTAAATAGCTTTAGCTGTTTTACATACATACAACCAACTTAGTTACACACAGACTTGTTGAAACTTGCCCTTCACTTACACACAGACTTTTTTAGCATTTACTTAGACCCTCATGTATTTCATTATATAACACTTTCTTATCCAGAAAGATTTTCTTCTTCACTAAATATAGTTGTATTTTTAGAACCTTTTATTTTTTCTTTTTTATGCATTGACCCCCTTTTGTTTACATTCTGAAACAACTCTTATGAAATTTCTGAATTTAGATAAATTACACCATTTTAACAAGATAAAATACTTTGTTGTTTATAGTACTCTAACTGAAACACAGTTGAAACCTTTAGAACCCTTTGTATATAGAATTGTACTTGTTAAGACATAACTCTTAGTAACCTTGTTTTTAGTCAAGATATTAGACAAGTGTCCTGAACAGTATTTGCTGTCCCTTTTTTTTGAAGAAAGGTCCTAGAAACAATTGATATTAGACATTGTTTAACATCAACATTCCATTAGTTTGACCACCTAGAGACTTGCAAGTTATTTTTAAAGACATTTCACTTTTATTAGTTTACCCAATTTAAATTGAACCTTTTTAAATCATGTGAATAAAAGTATTTGGATCCATTTTTAAATTTTAATTTTAGGAGCGCTCAGTTTTGATACAGACAAAACATGACATTAGACAGCACAACATAACACATAACACAAAATCAAAGGCCTTGTAACTTTATAGGTGAATCTCCATTGCAATGTAACAGATGTTCAAAAATAACTGTAGAGTTGGATAAAAATAAAACTGATCAAAAAAAATCATGAGCTCAAAAATACAGCATTAAAAAAAAACAAAACAAAACAAGAATCCTGGAAAATGAGTTAGTTCTGTGTAGCAGCCAGAAGCTTAAAACAGACACCTTTTTTTTTTTTTTATCTTCAGGTTACCCCCCTTTCCCGCTGAGACCTCTGCAGTTTACATTCCAATGCAGGCTTCAGCAAGGCCAGCCAGGGGGGAGGGAGGATCACCCAGGACTTTTTAACCCTTTTTCTTCCTGGTTGAGAAATCAGGTTAGGTTTGAATGCAGAAAATCACAAAACATTATTTCTTACTACTTTTGAGGAATGGAGCTGCTGAGATCTCTGCCTAGGGGGAGGACTGCTTCAAGGACACGGGTGTTCCCTCCCTAGGTGGCCATGGAGCTGCGTGGAAGGGATCAGAAGGGGGGCCTTTTTCTGTCTCTTGTGATAGTTTCTCTTGATCAAACAATCCCTCATTTAAAAACCGAGGGGCTTTATCTTCTACAGTTTTTAAAAACTTCCTAGCTGAGGAAACCTTTAAAGGTGTTCCATTAGCCTTTAATAAAGCCTTTAATAGACCTTCCATGTGAACTCTAGACACCTCAGAACCCATGATTAATTTGCTGCGATCACTTTTCGCATACCAGTTTCAGTTCACTGGACCGCCTTCCGCTTGGTCCGGGTTGATTGATGGCCGCCTTTCACGCACTACTTTCACTTTAATATCTCCAATGTGGACCGCCTTTCGCTTAGTCCAGGGTGTAGCCGCCTTTCGCGTGCTACTTTCACTTTAATACTTTTAAGGTGGACTGCCTTTCGCTAGTCCACTCCGAGCCGCGTTTCGCTTAGCTCTGTCTCCGTACTGCCTTTCGCTAGTCCTTACTTTCACTTTAATCGGACCGCATTCCGCATGTCCCCGGACCACCTTCCGTGTGTCCTGACTTTAATTGGACCGCATTCCGCGTGTCCCCGGACCACCTTCCATGTGTCCTGATAGTCGCTTTACCTCAAAGGTCAAGGCTGCCTTTATCACTCCTTTTTTATTATTTATAACATTAATCTCTAAAACTTACCTAGGTAGTTGCTGCTGGTTTGTTGTCTTCCCGGGTTTCGGCACCACTTGTTGCGTTCCCTGCCCGCAGAGAAACACGACACCTGGTTGAAGTTTCAATGCTTTATTGCGTGCTGTCCTTCTGCTTCTATTGTTTCTTTTTCTTATCCTATTTCCTCTTCAGCAGGGAAGTTACAGACCTTTTATAGGTAAAACCACCAATCAAAGGAGAGCACATGAGGGAAAAGCGTGGACAGATACAGAGAGCCAAGCAGGGCATACCGAGATCATGCGTTGTGCATGAAACCAGAGAACCAGTCATAAAGACTTCCTTAAAATGATGTCAGATGTTTGTGCAAAAGTTAACTGCTCTGGCTCACTGCCAGGTGCCATCTTAGCCACACCTAGGGCCAGGGGTCCCGGGTACTCCGACAAAAGTCAGTAGTACTTCTCTGCACAAATAATTACCTAGGTGAAAAATAAATCAAGAGAATAATCCCATTTATGATTGTATACAAATAACTATAGCAAGGAAGTGAACGATTTGTACACTTAAAACTTTGAACATTGGTGAAAACAATTAAAGAAGTGATAAATAACTGAAAATATATCATATGTGTATTGATGGAAGAATTTATATTATTAAAATATTCTTGCTACCAGAAAAAATGTAGATTGTATGGATTCTACTAAATTTCAAAGATATTCTTCACAAAAAGTAGAAAAAATTGGGCGGGCAGCTTCTGGGCAGCTTCTCTGAAGAGGGGCAGCCTAAGGAGACTCGTCTGCAAAGGGCAAGGCTCCCAGGCCCAGGAGGTAGGTCTGGGCCCCTGGGAATGTTGCAGAGGAAGACTGCCCAGCCCAGGCGGCAAGACACCCCTCCCCCCACTGGAGCAGTGAACACGGACAACTGGGAGCTTTTTAGAGGATGCCACTCATCACAACGCTTGGATTCAGAGCAACCCACCAGGACTCCAGCAGATGCCCAGAGGAAGAGCTGGGTGGCAAGCTGTTTGGACTCAGAGCAACCTCCTGATCAATGGGGGTGGGGGCTGCCCTGAGGAGGAGGAGGTGCGCACTGAGTTGTTTGGTTTCAAAGCGATCACACAGAACACCGGGTGGCTGCCTGGAGGAAGAGACATGTGGTGGGTCGCTGGGGCTTGGAGCATCTGTATGAGGCTCCAGGTGGCTGCTCAGAGGAGGGGCTGCATAGCCAGGCGATTAGGTGCAAAGCACATTCCAGGGACCTAGTCGGCTTCTCAGTGGAAGAGCTGCACAAAGACAAGCTGAGGGGTGGAGCGAAGGTTCCAGGACTGTGGGCAGCTTCTCTGAGGAAGGGCAGCCTAATGAGACTCCTCTGTGAAGGGCAAGACTTACAGGCCCAGGAGATAGGTCCGGGCCCCTGGCAACATTGCCTAGGAAGGCTGCCCTGCTCAGGCAGTAGTTGTGGATTGAGGGGAAACTCCAGGAGAGGAACTGACCAGCGAGACCTCCACACCAGGTGAGTCTTCCCCGCCAGGTGAGGTTTCCCACAAGGACGGTAAAACCAGAGACACAGGCACAAACAGGCCTTGCCTCAGCCCGCAGTCTAATTTCCTTTGGTTGACCATTGGTCAACAAGTGGAGGCATCTCTGCCCACTAGCGGGGAATATACCCCACTTGAAGGCCACCACCACTAGAGAGGCAGCTTCCTTGTACAGCACCACATTATCAACTTCCTCCAAGACTTCAGGCTACTGAAGGCTAAGAGGGGATATACTAGAAATCTTCAGGGACATTATAAGTCAATAGAGGAAATCTGCAACATCTCAGCAGTACACTGATACCTGAACAATATGAGAAAACAAGGGAAGAAAATGCCTCAAACAAATCTACATTTTACATCAATAAAATCCAATGACAGCATGGCAGAAGAAATGACAGAAAGGGAGTTCAGAACGTACATAATTAACATGATAAGGGAAGCAAACAATGAAATGAAAGAGCAAATGCAGGCATTGAATGATCACACCAATTGACAGTCAAAAGAGCAAATACAGGAAGTGAAAGATCATTTCAATAAAGAGTTAGAGATATTGAAAAACAAAAACAAAAAGAAATTCTTGAAATGAAGGAAACAATAAACCAAATTAAGAACTCCATAGAAAGCATAACCAATAGGATAGAACACCTGGAAGACAGAACCTCAGATATTGAAGAGAAAATGTTTATCCTTGAAAAAAAAGTTGAACAAACAGAGAAGATGGTAAGAAATCATGAACAGAATCTCCAAAAAATTATGGGATATCATGAAAAGGCCAAATTTAAGAATTATTGGGATTGAGGAAGGCTTAGAGAAACAAACCAAAGGAATGAACAATCTATTCAATGAAATAATTTCAGAAAATTTCCAAAATCTGAAGACTGAAATAGAAAATCCAGTTCAAGAGGCTAATAGGACTCCAAATACACAAAATTACAACAGACCCACACCAAGGCACATGATAATGAAAATACCTAACATACAAAATAAAGACAGAATTTTAAAGGCGTGAGAGAAAAGAACCAAATTACATTCAGGGGGAAACCAATATGGAAATCAGCAGATTTTTCAATCCAGACCTTAAAAGCAGGAAGGGCCTGGAACAACATTTTTCAAGCCCTGAAAGAAAATGGATGCCAACCAAGAATCTTATACCCAGCAAAACTGACCTTCAGATTTGATGATGAAATAAAATCCTTCCATAATAAACAAAAGCTAAAAGAATATAGAAAAATAAAGCCAGCATTACAGAACATTCTCCGCAAAATATTCCATGAGGAAGAGATGAAAAACAAAGAAGCAAATCAGCAAAGGGAGGAGCTATCCTAAAGGAACTGTCAAATAAAGAAGGAACCAAGCTATGACAAAAATAAATAAATAAATAAATAAATAATAATAAATAAATAAAATGAGTCAAATGACCTGGAATGCAAATCATATCTCAATAATAACCCTGAATATTAATGGCCTGAATTCAACAATCAAAAGAAATAGACTGGCAGATTAGATTAAAATGAAAGATCCAACAATATGTTGCCTACCAGAGACTTACCTCATAGAAAGAGATACATATAGACTAAAGTTGAAAGGATGGGGAAAAACATGCCATGCACATGGACTCAGCATAAAAGCTGGTGTATCCACCCTCATTTCAGATAATGTGGACTTCAAGCCAAAGTTAGTCAGAAGGGATAAAGATGGACATTTCATACTGCCTAAGGGAACCATAAATCAGCAAGACATAAAAATCATAAACATCTATATCCCAAACAGTGGCTCATCCTTGTATGTCAAACAAATCCTTCTCAATCTCAGAAACCAAATAGACCATAATACAACAATACTAGGTGATTTTAACACACCTCTCTCAGCACTGGGCAGATCTTCCAAACAAAAATTGAACAAAGAAACCATAGAACTCAATAACATGATCAATAATTTAGACTTAATAGACATTTATAGAATATAGCATCCAACGAAGAGTGAATACACTTTCTTCTCAGCAGCACATTGATCCTTCTCTAAAATAGACCATATATTATGCCACAAAGCTAATGTTAGCAAATACAAGAAGATAGAGACCCTACCTTGTGCTCTATCAGATCAAAATGGATTGAAATTAGAAATAAATGAAAGAGTAAAAAACAGAAATTACTCCAACACCTGGAGATTAAACAATATGCTATTATATGATGAATGGATAACAGAAGATATTAGGAAGAAAATGAAAAAAATTCTTAGAGGTAAAAGAGAAAAAAGAAACATCATATCAAAACCTGTGAGACACTATAAAAGCAGTACTTAGAGGAAAATTTATTTCATGGAGGGCATTCAATAAAAGAAGTAAAACTCAACAAAAAAATGACCTAACACTACAGCTCAAAACCCTAGAAAAAGAAGAACAGATCAACACCAAAGGTAGGAGAAGACAGGAAATAGTTAAACTCAGAGCTGAAATTAATGAAATTGAAACAAAAGAAACAATACAAAAAATTGACAAAATAAATAGTTGGTTCTTTGAAAAAATAAACAAAATTGATAAACCCTTGGCCACACTAACAAAGAGAAGACAAGGGAAAACCCAAATCACTAAAATTCAGAATGAACAAGGAAATATCACAAAAGACAGGATTGAAATACAATACATAATTAGAAGCTAATTTGAAAATCTATACTCCAACAAAATAGAAAATTTCAAAAACATGAACAAATTTCTAGGGACATATGAATTGCCTAAACTAAACGAGGAGGACATACACAATTTAAATAGACCAATTTCAAGTAATGAAATAGAAGAAGTCATCAAAAGCCTACCAACAAAGAGAAGTCCAGGACCAGATGGGTTCTCAGCCGAGTTGTACAAAACCTTTAAAGAAGAGCTCATTCCAATACTCCTTAAAGTATTCCATGAAATAGAAGAGGAGGGAACCTTCCCAAACTCATTCTATGAAGCCAATATCACCCTGATACCTAAACCAGACAGAGACACATCAAGGAAAGAAAATTTTACACCAATATCCTCAATGAACATCAACGCAAAAATTCTCAACAAAATTTTAGCAAATCACATACAAAAACATATTAAAAAGATAGTGCACCATGATCAAGTGGGTTTCATCCCAGGGATGCAAGGTTGGTTCAACATCAGGAAATCAATAAATATCATTCACTATATCAACAGACTTAAATTCAAGAATCACTTGATTATTTCAATAGATGCAGAAAAGGCAATTGATAAAATACAGCACCTCTTCATGCTCAAAACACTAGAAAAAATAGGGATAGTGGGAACATTCCTTAACATTATAAAGGCCATCTACGCTAAGCCCATGGTTAATATCATTATAAATGGTGAAAAACGGAAAGCATTCCCCCTAAAAACTGGAACAAGGCAGGAATGCCCGCTTTCACCACTTCTATTCAATATCATACTTGAAACTCTAGTCAGAGCAATTAGAGAGACCAAAGAAATTAAAGGGATACGAACAGGAAAAGAAGAGCTCAAACTATCCCTATTTGCTGATGAATTGATTACATACGTAGTGGAAACAGGATATTCCACCAGAAAACTCTTAGAACTCATAATGAATTCAGTAAAGTAGAAGGATATAAGATCAATTCTCATAAATCTAAAGCAAAACTACCCCATTCACAATAGCTTTGAAAAAATTAAAATACTTGGGAATCAATCTAACAAAAGAGGTGAAAGACCTGTACAATGAGAAGTACAGTACACTAAAGAAAGGAATTAAAGAAAATCTTAGAAGATGGAAAGATCTCCCATGTTCTTGGATAGGCAGAATTAATATTGTCAAAAAGGCCATCCTACCAAAAGTGCTATACAGATTCAATGAAATTCCAATTAAATTCCCAATGACGTACCTTACAGAAATAGAACAAGCAATCATGAAATTCATCTGGAAGAATAAGAAACCCAGAATAGCTAAAGTAATCCTTCACAGGAAAAATGAAGCTGGGGGCATTGCAATACCAGAACTTCAACTATACTACAAAGCAATAGTAACAAAAATGGCATGCTATTGGTACCAAAATATACAGGTAGATCAATGGTACAGAATAGAGGACACTGACACAAACCCAAATAAATACAATTTTCTCATACTAGACAAAGGCGCCAAAAATATGCAATGGAGAAAAGATATCCTGTTCAACAAATGGTGCTAAGAAAATTGGAAATCCATATGCAACAGAATGGAACTAAACCTATATCTCTCACCATGCATGAAACTAAACACAAAATGGATTAATGATCTCAAAATCATACCAGAGACCCTGCAGATTGTAGAAGAAAAAGTAGGTCCATATCTTCAACATGTCGGCTTAGGACCAGACTTCCTCAACAGGACTCCCATAGCACAAAAATAAAAGCAAGAATCAATAACTGGGATAGATTCAAACTAAAAAGCTTTCTCTCAGCAAAGGAAACTATCAGCAATGCGAAGAAAGAGCCTACAGAGTGGGAGAAAATCTTTGCCAATCATACTTCAGATAGAGCACTAATCTCCAGAATCTATAAAGAACTCAAATAACTCAGCACCAAGAATACAAATAACCCAATTGACAAATGGGCTAAGGAAATGAACAGACACTTCACAGAAGATGATGTACAAGCAATCAACAAACATAAGGAAAAATGTTCAACATCTCTAGTAATAAGAGTAATGCAAATCAAAACCACCCTAAGTTTCCATCTACCCCAATTAGAATGGCAATTATCAAGAATGCAAGCAACAATAAGTGTTGGCGAGGATGTGGGGAAAAAGTTACACTCATACATTGCTGGTGGGGCTGCAAATTAGTGCAGCCACTCTGGAAAGGAGTGCGGAGATTCCTCAGAAACCTTGGAATGGAACCAATATTTGACCCAGCTATCCCACTCCTTGGCCTATACCCAAAGGACTTACAATCAGAATACTACAGAGATACAGCCACATCAATGTTCATAGTCATTCAATTAACAATAGCCAGAGTGTGGAACCAACCTAGATGCCCTTCAATTGATGAATGTATAAAGAAACCGTGGTATATATATATAATGGAATATTACTCAGCCATAAAAAATGATAAAAGTATGGCATGTGCAGGCAAATGAATGAAATTGGAGAATATCATGCTAAGTGAGATAAGCCAATCTCAAAAAAACAAAGGAAGAATGATCTTACTGATAAGTGGATGATGACACATAATGGGGCGTGGGAGGGGTTAGTTTTAGGGTTAGAGTGAGGGTTAGAAGGTGGGCAAGAATGTAGGAAGGAAGGACTGTATAGAGGGAAAAGAGGTGTGGGAGGGGTGGGGGGAAGGGAAAAAATAGCAGAATGAATCAACCAACATTACCGTATGTAAATTTATGATTACACAAATGGTATGCCTTTACTCCATGTACAAAAAGGGAAACAACATGTATCCCATTTTTTTACAATAAAAAAAAGTAGAAAAAATTTTCCAAAAATTTTTATGAAAACGCAAAAACCTGATGTGTTCACAGAGTTGCTGGGAAAGAAAAACAACATCAGAGGCATGATGCATTCCAATTAATGATATTTTTTTCAAAGCTATAGCAACCTAGAGTATAGTACCAACATAAACTTAGGAACCTAGACAAGTGGAACATAATAGAGAGCTCAGATATAATCTAAAGTATGGGTTCAGGTTGACAAGGATTTCAATAAGGGCACCAAGAAGACACATTGAGGAAAGACAAGTCTCTTCCATACACATTGCTGAGAAAAAAACAAATTTCCACAAGTAAAAGAATGGACTTGGGCATTTATCTTACATCACAAGTAAAATCAACTTGAAAAGGGTAAGTAACATGAATTTAAGGTATAACGCTATCAATCTTTCTTTTTTGTGGATTCTAGCCCTGAAATATTGCAGACAGGATGCACCCAGAGCAAGCACTCCAAGCCCTCTCTGGGCATAGTTAGAGGGCCACACAGGGCAGAGGCACAGTAATAAACAAAACAGACATAATCAATGGTTGGAATATGAGGAGAAGTTTTGGGATCTGGCAAATGAGGTTTCTGACTAATAGCCATGGGACTCATTAAGCTAACAAGATGGCAGATGCCCTCTGGGGGCTCAACTTCAGAGCTCTGTCTCCTGAGTGTCCCTCCCTCATTAACCCTGGTGCCTTTAGCAGGCAACACCAAGAGGCATCTGATGTAAACCTCAGTTGTCTGATGCAAGCAGGCATCTTTGGACAAACTAAGAGGCCAAAAGGACTGAGAAAATTAGTGTCCCAAAGTATGTTGCAAGAGTAATGCGCCAAGAAAGAAGAGAGGGGCTGAAGATGCTGGGATAATTTCACTTCTAGGGACAGCACTTGGCTGGTGGCATGAAGAGGAAGCACATCTCATGCTTCTGTGAGAAAATTCTGCTTACCTAAGAGAGATTTTTTTTCAATATTGTGAAAATAAAACATTGAGAGAACAATTTTTAGAAAAATCATTTTGATTGGCATATCTCCCCTTTGAAAAACTAGAATAGAGAGGTGACTTACTAGATAATTCTAGCAAATATTTGGAGTTCACAGTGATCTTCCTGATACTCTTTGAAAGAACTAAAGAGAATGTAGCACTCTCAACCTCATTCTGAGAGGTGAATCATTGCACAAACAAGGACATAACAAGAAAAGAAAACTGAAGAGCATTATCCCCAAGTGACTATTAATGCAAGAAATCCTGGGGAAAAAAAAACTAGCAAATTAAATTGGATAGCACATTTTAAAAAGTCATACACCTGAGAAGGTGAGATTTATAAATAGGATGCAAGAATTGTTCATCCTACATCAATTAATCAATATGATACATCAAATTAACAAAATGAAGTACAAAAACCTGATCATTAAAATTGATGCAGAAAAAAAAAATAAAAAACACTGAACAAAAAAAAAAAACATACCATGAAGTAAAAATAGTAGGAAACTATGTCAACATAATAAAAGACTGGTATAAAAAGCCCACTGCTAACAGCAAACCCAATGCAGAGACTGAAATCTGTGCATCTGAGTTCAGGAAAAAGGCGAGGTTCCCTCTTAGCATTGCTATTATATACTACAGTAAGATGTTAGGTTCCAATCAGAGGATGCAGGTGTGAAAAAGAAATAGGAGACATTCAGACTCTTTAGCATATTTACCACTTCACAGAGTTATCATTATTTTTTGTCTGTGGGGAGAACATTTGTGATCAGCCCTCTGCTACTGTCAATTGTACAGTGCCCTGGAATATAGTCTTCATGCTCCATGCTTCATGTCAGTAGCTATCCAAACGGACTGACCCCATTCAACATGACACCATTCCTGCCCCATTTACTTCTGTGTGCTCAGTATTTTCAGATTTTATTGTACAAAAATCTTGATTATGATTATCACTTTTTATGTAGTACACATATGCCTCATATGTACCTGAATATTTATATTGGTTTTTAAAATTTATTTTATTTTATTTGTTCTAATTATTTGTTCATAAAAATAGAATGCATTTATACATTTGGATAGATAATGAACATGTATATCTTATCTATGTATATACAAAGTTATGTAATTAAATTTTGTTGTTTCATTATACCTATATTAAATGAGAAAAATACCACTCTAAATATTCTTTTTAATATCACTAATTTTTACCTTTTTCCTACAGATTGAACTCAGGGGTGCTACACCACTGGGCTACATTCATAGCCATTTTTATTTTTTAATCTTGAGGTAAGGTCTTGGTATGATTCCCAGGCTGGCCTATGACTTGAGTCCTTCTGTCGTGGACTCCCGAATCACTGGGATCACAGGTGTGCACCACCAAACCAGGACTGAACTACATAAAGAGAGACAGTTAATTATGACTCCTTACAGTTCTATAAAGTCACTGCAAATGCTGAATTAGTAAATACTGCCCCATTGTTCTCTTGAGAAATAGAGTTACGCCCCAAGAGCCCTGATCACAGATGATCATGGTCCTTTCACCAGCCAACTCCATACATCCTGTTCTGTGCATGTTTCTGGTGAGGAGCTGTTGTTCAGTGCAACCTGTAGTTTTATCAGCACTAAGCTCATCACCCTCGCCAAGGTGACACAGGTCACACAAAGCTCTTCACACATGTGTATGCTCCTGGTAAGTCACATCAGGACCTAATGGTGCTTATGGACAGTGAACAGAACCTCAGCAACTCACGTGGGTGGCATTCTGAAGAGCAAAGTACCAAGAGCAGAACAATGACAGCAGTGTGTCAGGACCAGGACAGGGAAGAGGACACTCCTAAACCAGGAGTGTGCTTCAGGGTTAATCAAATAGTGCACTCTCCTTGGACTTCAGGAGTGATGATTTAGTGCTGGAAGTCCAGAGATTGGGCATATGTTTGTGGGAAAATCATAATTAGGAAGCTCACAAATACAGAATCTGAAAATAAGGAAGTTGGACTATATGTGGTTTCAATTAAAAAAGTCTGATAACTAGAATTTTGAACCTATGACAAGAAATGGTTTCAAAAAACAAAGAAGATAAATTAGGGGAATAATTGTTTGCACTTACCACAAATGTGCCATTAAAAATTCACCTTTAATTTCAAAAGAAATAAAAGGCATACATTTCAGAATTGAAAAATGAACTTACAATATCTGTCTAGGAAATCCATGGTGGCAGACTAGAGGGAGGCTGTGTTCCTTGTCCCTCCATAACTCAGGATTCAAACAGAGGAAAATCTGTTTCTCTGTGAGGCAGTCTTTTGTGCTCATTGACCCACTGCTGTTTATCCCATTTGTCCACCTCAATCACATATAGTCAGTCAGCATATCCTCTACTTTTTGAGTACAGATTGCTCACTAACTGCTACCTATCATCTGGCCGTTGCCCAGTGACTTGCCTCTTGAAAGTCCATCAACTTCCTTTCACCAACCCATCTCCCACCACCTGAGGTCCACCTGCTGACTGTCTGCCAATAGACTACAGACCACTGGCACAATGCCAGCAGATCATCAACTGCCTGCTCTTTCCTGGAGTCCATTGTCACAGTACCCACAGGTTTGGTTACATGAGGCTGCTGCCATTTTGGGACAACAGTCAGGACCTGTAGGACCCACAGCCTCACTGACCATGCCCTGCCTGGAGGACCCTCCACGAGTGATACCAACCACACTCCACATGGACTGGTACCCATGTCCTGCACTGAAGCTCTTATTCACCAACATCTTTGGAAACCAGTGTGGCCATCTTGGATAATCCTGGAAACTGAAGCTGCCATCTTTAGTTGGGGCCAATCCCATTCTGAGATGCCTGCTGGTGACTGGACTCTCATTGTCAAGTACCTCTTATGCCTTGGGCTACTGAAGACTGAGAGGTTTAATAGTATATGCTGTTACTGTGTAGATTTTTTTTGCTCCTCTTTGAATTTTTAAAGTTTTATTTCTTCATTTTTCTCACTTTAATTTCATTTTGCTTACCTGTTTCCTCAGAGTATCTTTCTCCTTTTTCTCATGGTAACAAACAACTTCTTTTGATTCTGCTTTCATTCTTCCTATAATCTAGTACATCTATATACTCTTTTCTTATCCCATTAACATGTACATCCTACACCCCCCATACTCTTTGTCCACCATTAGTAATTGTAGACCTCCTTGCAAATCTACTTGTTCTACTGTAGATAGTAATCGAACTCATCCTCTGTGCTTATTATGACAATATTGTAAATGTCCTCATAGGGGCTATTAGGTTTAGAGTTGCATGTTATCAGTACTGGGTGCTGATAATATCGATCTGCCCCTTAAGGAATAGGTTTTGAATATCTGCATGGTCAATATAACCCTATGAGGGAGGGAAACTACAATACTCAATTCTGTACTGCTAGAGGAGAATATAAAGAAACAAAATGAAAAAGCAGTGAAAGAAAATGTTACAAACAAAGATTCTATATTAATAGAATATAATGACAGCATGGTAGAAGAAATATCAAAAAATGAATTCAGATTATACATAAATAAAATGATTCCTGAAGGAAAAGATCATTTTAATGAAGACATAGAGATTCTGAAAAAGAACACCAATGGAAACCCTTAAAATGAAAGAGACACAAACCAAATAAAATACTCAATGGAAAGAATCACCAACAGACTACATCATTTGGAAGACAGAATTTCAGACAATGAAGACAAAATACTTAATATTGAAAATAAATTTGGCCAAACAGAAGATGGTAAGAAATCATGTTTGGAACCTCCCAGAATTGTGGGATATAATGAAAAGTCTAAATTTAAGAAGTATGGGAATTGAGGAAGGCACAGAAATACAAACCAAAGGCATGAACAACCTATTCAATAAAATCATATCAGAAAATTTCCCAAACCTGAACCATGAAATGGAAAATCAGCTACTAGAGGCATAGAGACCTCCAAATGTACAAAATTACAACAGATCCACACCAAGGAATATTGTATTGAAAATGCCTAATATCTAAAATAAAGATAGAATATTAAAGACTGTGAGAGAAAAACATCAGATTACATAGAGGGGGAAACCAATATGGATATCAGCAGATTTCTTTGCCCAGACCCAAAAAGCAAAGAGGGTCAGAAACAACATATTCCAAGCTCTGAAAGAACATGGATACTAACCAGGAAACTTATACCCAGAAAATAATAACTTCAGAATTGAAGGTGAAATAAAATCCTTCCTTGATAAACAAAAGAAAAAATAATTTAGAAATAGAAAACCTGAACTACAGAACATTCTCAGCAAAATATTCCATGAAGAGTAAATGAAGAACAACAATGTAGACCAGCAAAGTGAGGAACACCCCTAAAGAAAAAGCCAATCAAAGGAGAAACCAAGTCAAATTCATAACTGAAAATAAGTCAAAATGACCAGGAATACAAATTCTATCTCAAAAATAACCCTGGATGTTAATGACCTAAAATCATCAAACAAAAGGCATAGAGTGGCAGATTGGATTAAAAAGAAAGACCCAGAAATATGCTGCCTTCAAGAGATTCATCTCATAGATAAGGACATCCACAGACAAAAGGTGATAGGGTGGGGAAAAACATGTCATGCACATGGATTCAGTAAAAAAGCAGGTGTATCCATTCTCATATCAAATAAGGTGAACTTCAAGCCTAAGTTAGGCAGAAGAGATAAAGAATGATATTTCATGCTGCTTAGGGGAAACATAAACCAGTAAGACATAATAATCATATATATTTATGCCCCACACAATGGTGCATCCATGTACATCAAACAAATTCTTCTTAATTCCAGGGAAAAAATTAGACACAACACAATAATATTTGGTGATTTTAACACACCACTCTCACCACTGAATAGATCCTCCAAACAAAATCTGATCAAAGAAACTGTAGAATTAAATAATACAATCAATGATTTAGACTTAATGGACATATACAGAGTATTTCATTCATCATGAGCAAATAAATTTTCTTCTCAGGAGCTCTTGAATCCTTCTCCAATAGACAATATGCTATGCCACAAGGCAGTTATTAGTAAATAAAAAAATAGACATATTACCTTATATTCTATCAGATATAATGGAATGAAATTAGAAACAAATTATAAAATAAAAAAAAAACTAGAAATTACTCCAAAACCTGGAGACTAGAAAATAGGTTATTCAATGAAGCATGTATAACAAAAAACATCAGGAAGGAGATAAAATAATTCTTAGAGTTAAATAAGAACAAGATACAATATATCAAAATCTTTCAGAGAATATGAAAGCAGAACTAAGAGGAAAATTCATTGCTGGAGTGCATTCAAGAAAGGAATGAAAACTCAACAAATAAATTAACTATCATTACATCTCAAAGCCCTAGAAACTGAAGAACAGAACAACATCAAAAGGAGTAGAAGACTAATTAAATAATTAAAATCAGAGCTGACATCAATGAAATTGAAACAAGAGAAAGAAATTCAGAAAATTGACAAAGCAAAAAGTTGGTTCTTTGAAAAAGAAAATATTATAAATAAATCCTTGGCCTACCCTAACAAAGAGAATGAGAAAGAATACACAAATTACTAAAATTTGTGATGAAAAAGGAAATATCACAACAAACACCATTGAAATACATAACATATTTAGAAACTACTTGAAAATCTGTACTCCAACAAAATAGAAAATCTTCAAGACATCAACAAATTTCTAGAGACATATGATCCTCCCAAGAACCAGGAGGACATACACAATTAAAACAGACCAATTTCAAGCAATGAAATAGAAGAAGACATCAAAAGCCTACCAACCAAGAAAAGTCTGGAACTATACAGATTCCCGGCTAAATTCTATAAGAATTTCAAAGACAAAATGATAAAAATACTTCAAAATATTACAAGAAATAGAAAAGGAGGGAACCTTCCAAATTCATTCTATGTCACTCTGATACACAAAGAAGACAAAGACACAAAGAAGAAAAAAAAATTTAGACCCACATCTCTGATAAACACAGACACAAAAATCCTTAACAAAATTCAGCCAAATGTCATAAGAAAAATATCAAGAAGATAGTGCACCATGAACAACTGGTGTTCATACCAGAGAGTCCACATTGGTTCAACATTCAGAAATCAATAAATAAAATTAATCACATTAATAGACTTAAGGTTAAGAAGCATATGTGTTTTTCAACAGATGTGGAGAATGCATTTTGACAAAATACAGTACCATTTCATGCTCAAAACACTAGAAAAATTAGGGATAGTGGGAACATACCTCAACATTGTAAAGGTTATTTATCCTAACCCAGGTCCAACAACATTCTTAATGGAGAAAAACTGAAAGCATTCTCCCTAAAAACTGGAACAAGACAGGGATGTCCTCTTTTCACCAATTCTATTCAATATTTTGTGTGAAATACTAGCCAGAGCAATTAGACATACTCAAGATATTAATGGGATATGAATAGAGAAAAAAGTAGGCAAGCTTATCACTATTTGCTGATTTCATGAATCTATATATTGAGGATTCAAAAACTCCACCAGAAAAATTCTAGACCTAATAGTGAATTTAGAAAAATAGGAGGATATTATATCAACACACATAAATCTAATGCTTTTCTATTCATAAACTATGAATCCTCTGAAAGAGAAATGAAAACAATTCCATTCACAATAACCTCTAAAAAATTGAAATACTTGGGAATCAATCTAACAAAAGAGGTGAAAGACCTCTACAATGAAAATTACAGAACACTAAAGAAAGAAATTAAAGAAAACCTGATAAAATGGAAAGATCTCACATGTTCTTGGATGGGAAGATTGATATTATCGAAATGACCATACTTCCAAAGATGCAATAAAGATTTAATGCAATTCAAATTGCAATTCCAATGATTTACTCATAGAAAGAGAGAAAATAATCATTAAATTTAACTGGAAGAAACAAAAGACCCAGAATAGCCAAAGTGACCCTGAGCAGGAACATTAGTACAGGAGGTATCATCACAGTACCAGAACTTAAACTATACTACAGAGCAATAGTAACAGAAATGCATGCTATTGGCATCAAAACAGACCAGTACACTAATGGTACAGAATAGAAGACACAGAGATGAACCCACATAAGTACAGTTATCTCACACCAGAAAAAAGTGCCAAAAGCATACAATGGAGAAGAGATAGCATCTTCAACAATTGGTGCAAAGGAAAACTGGAAATCCATATGGAGTAAAATGAAATTAAACCCCTATCTCTCACCCTGCACAAAACTCAACTCAAAATGGATAGAGGATCTAGGAATTATACCTGAAAGCCTTCACCAAATAGAAAAAAATTGTAGGCCCAAATCTTCATCATGTAGGTTTAGGACCAAATTTCCTTAAGAAGACCCCCAGAGCATAAGAAATAAAAGCAAGAATAAACAAATGGGAGGTATTCAAACTAAATAGATTTTCTCAGCACAGGAATCAATCAATAATGTGAAAAGAGAGCTCACAGAGTGGGAGAAAATCTTTTCCACACACTTCAGACAGAGCGCTAATCTCCAAAATATATAAAGAACTTAAAAACTTTACCCCAAAACTACAAAGAACCCAATCAATAAATGGACCAAGGACTGGATAGACTCTTCACAGAAGAAGATATACAGGTGATCAATAAATATATTAAACTGCTCATCATCTCTAGTAATTAGAGAAATGCAAACTTAAACCATCATTTCATCTGACTCCAATTAGAATAGATATATTCAAGAACACAAGAAATAATAAGTATTGGTGTCAGGGAAAAGGCACACTCATACATTGGTGGTGGAGTTGCAAATCGGTACAACCACTCTGGAAAACAGAATGGAGATTCCTCAGAAAACATGGAAATGGACCCACCATTTGACCCAGCTATCCAACTCCTCAGTTTATACCCAAAGTACTTAAAGTCAGCATACTATACTTATGCAGCACATCAATGTTCATTGTTGCCCAATTCACAATATCTAGATTGTGGAACCAACACACTCAAAGGCCCTTCAAATGATGAATGAAGAAGAAAACTGTGGTACATATACACAATGGAATATTGCTTAGCCATAAAGAAGAATAAAATTATGGCATTTCCTGGTTAATGGATGGAATTGGAGCACATCATTCTAAGTGGAATAAACCAAGCCCAAAGGCCAAAGGCCATATTTTGCTAATAAATGGTTGATGGTACAGATCAAAGGGGGACTTTTAGGACCTTCTTCTGTGAGAAACAGATTGGGGTGGAGTTAAGTCATTTTTCTCGAGTAGGTCACCACAGCAGACCCGCAAATTCTGGAAACCACATACTCCTGGCAATCTGGAACAATTTTTCATAATTGCCAGTTCCTGAGAGTCAGATTCCTGTGTCTAATAGCTCAACCAGACCTGGTTGTATTTGTGGGTCATGGATGGTGCACTGGATATCCTCCATTTTCTTTTTTTAAAATGTAAATAATGGACAGCTACTTACAGCTCCTGAATCTTAGTTCTGAGGGTATGACAACCTGTTATCATGATACAAAAATAATTAGTAGCAAACATATCATTCCAATAATATACCATGCAAAGTGTTTTAACATATTTCCAGGATTAAAGCCATTCAATTCATGAAGTATTTGATTAGCTAGAGATGCTGGGTCCATGAGACCAACTTGGCTTTTCTGAATATCCTGGATGAGATGATGTAACTCCATGAGATCCAGGCTATAATTATTGCTATGTCAAATATCCATCTGATGATTCCTCATTATCTTCCAGTCCCATTGGGACATATAATATTGGGTTGCAGAAACACAGACATGCTTACAGTCATCATGACATTTAAGCCTTTGTTTAATTTGGAGAGCAAAAAGTTAATTACTGATAATTGTAATAGTAGCAATTAAATCATTTAATTTGATTACAATCATTTTATCAATATTCAACTTCCTGGGGCCACAGCATCTTGATGCAATGAACTATATCCCTAGATATAGTGAATATGGAAAAAATATAATCCCGAAAGAATACACTAAAACATACAGAACCCAAATTATTATCAACTAAGAAATAACTGCTAGAGTGCAAATGTGAATTACTTATCATTTTAGTGTAAAATCAGTTTGCTGAGCTGTAATTTGGTCTTTATTACATGGTTACTAGTAGTGCAAAGTAATACCCAAACAATATGGAGTAGTTGAACTTACATGGAGTTTTGAAATATCAGAATGATTATATATCTAATCTTATTTTGTTTTCTGAATATAGTTCTAAATAACTCAACTATTTTTCTAGTTCCTTAGATTTTCTACTGTATTAAAATTTCAGATTAAACATGATTGCCTGCAGGTTCTTTTCAAGAAGAAGTAAATGTGAAACACATTTAGTGGCAGTTGCTGCCATGTTAAGCCTTTCTGGAGGAAGTGACCTTCTGATGTAACTGTCTTACCAATTTCTGAACAGCAACCCAAAACATATCCACCACTGTTAGAGATTATATGTTGTATTGACCAAACATTTGTACATTTCATACATTTAGAAAGGTGCCAAATTCTACTTCAGAACAATTAAGACAATAAGATATTGGTGAATATTCTAAGAAAATGATGAACTTTTTATGAGAGAGTTCCATTTTATTAACTGTTTGAACATAAAACCTTAAGTTACAAGTGTCAGTATGATTGGCAGGTGTAGGTACTCCCTATGCTGTTTGTTTTCCTCAAAAGTTACCTTTAAATAACCAGCATATTTATCATTGGACCAGGATATAGGTAAATCCCACTATAGGCAGTGTAATTAAATACAGTAACATGAATAGATAAAATATTTTTATCTGTAAGATTTCCCATTTATGAATATCATTATAGACACTGGGATGAATTCTGCAGTCCACAGCACTGGGTGTATTAAAGGTGGATCTGGGAAATCAGTCTAATAAGCTTCCCCATGGACTTACCTGACAGCTCAACAGAGTTAGCATGGCCACAACCATTTTGGTTGGAGACTTAAAATCTTGTTGTGTATCATCCTTTCCACCTGACGTGCCAGGTCCTTCTGTTATTTCCACAATGACAGACTGGGTTTTGTTTTGTGAAAATATTCAAATACAACTTCTAATAATAATACAGTATTATAAAATCTGGTGTATTCAATTGCTCTGTGTTTTACTCAGCAGCAGTGGAATTTTAATATTAGAATTGTTAAAGAGTTTTTGAAATAATTTTGTGAGGTTTAGTGGGTTTATATAGAGTTCTGTTACCCCCTTTTTGGTTTTTCAAAATCATAGAAAAAAGTTGATATAAGTTGGAGTATCATGAGCCTTAAATTGTACACAATGACCTAGCATTGAACAAGTATTTAAAACATAAGAAGTGACTTAATAAATATTTTTATTTGACCAGGAAAATTAGTAAAATTTACCTATTGTTAAAGTCAATGATATTAAGTTGATGAGGGCATTACAGTAAAGAAGTCCTAGATTTTACCAAATGTATGATTTGATTTTGTCTCTAGTAGTGGACAGAGTGACAAAAATGGAGTCAGTGTAAATATTAAAAGTCAGTTTTACAACCTGTTTGTCTTGTAGGTAATGGCCTCATTATCTTAAATTAAACTGTTATGCTAGAATTGGTACTTTTAAATGTTATTGGTTAGTATGAATAAGAATTGGTAGTACCTTTCAGGACAGTGATCCAATAAATATTTAAAAGTCTTAGGATTTCATGTCATTGATCTAGCAATAATATATTAAGGGATTTAGGTTAAAATAATTTTTATAAAGATACAGATGTTTGAATATTATTAATATCATCTTTTAAAGTAGCAAAAATAATTTAAATGTCTAACATAGGGTTTTGATTAAATAAATTATGTGATAAAAATTTCAAATTAAAAGTAATATTGTAAGAGAATATTAATTATGTGCAATCTAAAATAATTTTACAAATTTTAAAAATGACATGATTCTATGTGTATAAAATATGTATACATACAAGTATGTGTATGGAAAACAGAGTAGAAGGTTATGTAGTAAATGTTAATAGTAATTATTCATGGACTGTAGAATTTTCAAAGATTCTCATGTATATTTTCTAATTTTTCATAAGTGGGTTTCTTGATAAAATTCAGGTAAAATGTTTTAATTTTGAAACTAACTTGTTTCTTATTTAAATACTATTTCATAAAATTTCAATATATAATTAATGGAAAATATACAATAATTAATATAATTAAAAATTATATCTGAAAAATGTAAGATAAATTAAGAGAGCTTTTATCCCCTTGGTGGAGATGTGTCAACATATTTTTATATCTAACCTTTAAATATGCTAGTATCTCATAATTATCTTTTAGAAATATAGTTAGGTTTACTTCTCACTGTAGAGAGTAACATAAAAATTTGATAACTTACATTTATTTAATTCTAAAATATTAAATGACATAATTAAATTTTTAATTAGTTATTATTATACAACTTCATAAGAGACCATTACTGTAAAATATTTCAGTTTGGAGAGCATCAGTTTAGTAAAATATCCTTTTAAAGACTTCTTTGTTTGAGAAAAAAAGATACAATTAACATATGAAGTTAGTAATAATCATCATAGTTAATTAAAACATAGTCATTGACGTATTTATATTAACCAAATTCAGATTTTAAAGAGAAATTTGAAATATTGAATGCAAAGTGGTATTTAAAATAAAAGTTATTGTTTAACCAAATTTGTATAAATATTAGTTTCTTTAAAATTAATGTTTCTAAATAATAAAACTCAAAATAAAGAAGAAATTATTTTATTGGAATGAGAGTAGATTAATGTTTCAATTACTTTCCCCTTTTTTTATCTTTAGGAATTTTAGACCTTCTTTATATCAACCAAATTATAATCACATCTAATTTTTAATTATATTGTAGTTAAGAGTATTTGCTGTTTTCATATGTAGTATATGATATTTTACTAACCAGTAGATCTTTGAGCATTTCATTCAAGTAAATCAATGAGTATCTCCTATAATAAAGAGTACTTCAATAATTAATTCCATTTACTTTAAATTTAACCTACTTGTTCTTAATTATAAAAGACAAGACATCAAACAATGAAAATATCTCTATAAATCATCTCTTTTCAGTTGAAGAAAACTGTTAGAAGCAGATAAATATAGATTTTAAATATTTTAGAAATTAGTAATTTTATTAATTATTTGACCCCCTGGAAAAATGTAAATCAATAATTATAAGGAAGCATTTGTTTTGTTTTGTTTTTTACCCAATTTAAATTAAACCTTATTAATTCACCTGAACTAAATTTACTTGGATCCATTTTTTATTTTAATTTTAAATTGTGAGCATGCTCAATGAACTCTAAGTAAATTTTGATGTCATGTAAACAGAACCATTGGGTGCACACTTATAAATCAGTCAATTATACAAAAGGAAAATTTTTATAACTTTTGTAAGTGAAGCTCCACAGTAATGAACAGATACTTATCAAAACTTTGATTTAACCTGTTTAGGAATTTAAGATATAACAGATTGAACTTTTTATTATTTAACCATAAGGTAGACCTGTCTTGATGGATAAGCCAGATTTGAAGTTGACTTTTTGCCTAATGATTATTGTGTACCCTTAAAATCATCCCTAAAAGCAAAAAATTAATCCATTAAAAAGCACAAGTAGAACATCTTTCATAACTTCAGATTTTTTCTCATTTAACTCTGACTAAAGATAATCTATTTAAGAGAATAAAAGAAGCACTGGTGAAAGGAGTGAACTGCAACTTGTCAACAGAGATGTCATGGCACAGCAGTTAGGCGAGATCAACCTGTAAAGATATTAATTTTGTTTTTCCAACAACTTGTTATTCAGGAAAGTTTAAGACTGTAGGCAAGATTTTAATATTCCATTTTCCTCATGCTGTAGAATTAAGAAGATTTAGCTTTCAAGTGCAGTGGAGCAGATAGGGGTTAGAATTGAGCTCAAGAAGAACATGGGGTTCTGCCACATTTTTAAAATCCCCACAACCCACACCATGGTGCTTGCAATCCCTGCACCATATCACCTCTCATCTTGGAGGTCTGGTCCTGAAGGACTCTGCCTAAGAAAGAACCAGCCATGCTCTCCAGCAGCAGGTGGCAATCTCTGAGCTTTCCCAGTGCTACCAGGGAGCGTCCTGCCTGCTGCCTTTCATCCTCCATGCCTGTGATCAGAAACCATGCTATTTCTACAGCATGAAGATCTGTGGCAGGAACACCCATATTTCAACAACAAAACTTGCCAATTAATTTTCTCTAGTTAACTTGGAGATTTTCCCTGAATTACTGATTAGTGTCTTTTCTCCCAGCATTTTACATTTCCACATTTATCTCAGCTAAGTGAGACTTTACTTTCACATTAAGTAACATAGTCAACCTCTGCAGCCTTCAGCACACAGGAATGGCAAGGTGGAGGCAGACGAGGCAGGGAGACTTGAGATGGAGTTTGTATGATTTAAAGTGACCAAGTCTGGTACCACTTTTAAGAATTGTAGACCTTGTTTTCTCTGTACTGAATTTCCACTCTGACTATGTTATTGAGTTCACTGCATACAGTTCTCTTTTAGAGTTAAAATTTCCTGATTTTAAGGCCATGCTATTAAGCAGATGGCCCTCTTTACTCTCTCTCAATTAGGTACTCCATGCACATGTTCTGATTCCGAGAGAGAGGACCAAACACATATCTGACTTTTCTACCTCTTATGGATTCTTCTCAAACAGTCCCAGTTCAGGCTCCAGTAATCTCAGCACTTCCCACAAGGTTGAAGCAAAAGGTTCCTGTTGGAAGAATGGACTGATTATGAAATACTGGCTAAGAAATTTATTTATCATCAAGAAAGATAGGAGACAATTATCTTTTAAATTGGGGCATGATTGATAGAGCTGTCCATATGGGACTGGCTCAACAAAATGGAGGTACCTGCATTTTTATTTTATAATTAGAGCAGTACAGATCAAAGGGGGCTGTAGGAGCTTCTTCCTGAGAAATAGGATGGGGTGGGATTGAGTCATTTTAGTCTAGTAAGTCACCCCAGCAGGCTCTGCAAATTCTGGTGGTGAAACACTGCACAGAAACCACAAACTCCAGGAAATATGGAACAATTTCTTATAATTGTCTGTTTCTGAGAGTGGATTTCATTTGCAGGCAATGAAAGGCGCTCCACACAATGTAAAAATTAACAAAAATTTTTGTCCTCTTTTCCTTTCAGAAATAAATAAAAGTACTGTAAACTTTACTTAGGATAAAACTGTCCCCCAAACCTAAAATACTCTTGAAAAGAAATGAGCAAAATGAAGGGCCTCACATTGCGATTTCCACCGTGCAACAAAACGATATTACTGCACAGGGACCCAGCCCAGTGTTGCCACATGAGACTTCCAGGCTGTGGAAGCTGGCCCAGAGACCCAGGCCCAGTCAAGCAAACTGCATGAGACTTCCCCATTTGGGAGGGCCAGCCCATCTCCACTGCACAAGACTTCTGCACCTGGGAGTTCCAGCCCAGAGAAGCAGGTCCAGCCCAGCCTGGCCGCAGAACAAGGTCTAGCACCTGTGTTACAGTTGACCATCTGTCAACACATGGAGGCACCTCTGCCCACTAACAGGGAGTACACCCCACCTGAAGGCCACCATCTCTAGAGGAGCAGCACCATTCTTGGGTCACTGTATTATCATGTTCCTCTCAGACATCAGGCTACTGGAGACTAGGAAGTTTGAACAGTACTGTATAGTTTTATTGTAGACTTTTATTTAGTAGTAATATGATTATTTCTATTATACCTACTCTTTTCCTACTTTTCTTTTCTTTATTAATATGTTTCTCATCCTATTTTCCACTTATCTATCTGTCTCCTTGGAGACTTTTACTCCCTTGTCACATGCTGATGACCAAGGCACATTATAATAAAAACACCTAACATACAAAATAAAGGTAGAACTTTAAAGCTGAAAGAGAAAAAAATTAAATTACATTCAGGTGGAAACCAATACGGATATACCCAGACCTTATAAGCTAGTAGGGGCTGGAAAAATATATTTCAAGGTCTGAAAGAAAATCGATGCCAACCAAGAATCTTATCCCCAGCAAAACTTGCCTTCAAATTTGACAATGAAATAAAATTCTTCCATGATAAATAAAAGCTAAAAGAATTTACAAATAGAAAGTCAGCACTACAGAACATTATTGGTGAAATATTCCATGACGAAGACATAAAAATCAATGATGTAAGTCAGCATAGGGAGGAACTATCCTAACTGAATAGACAAATAAAGGAGAAACCAAGTCAAGTTAAAAATGAAAAATAAGCCAAAATGACCAGGAATACAAATCATATATCAATAATATCCTTGAATGTTAATGGTATGAACTCATCAATCAAAAGACTTAGACTGGCAGATTGGATTAACAAATTACTTCCAGTTTGCACCATGATAACTGCAGTTCACACAGGCCCTCTCTGTGTACTTTTTGGTGGTTATCTAAGTTTCTAAAGTGGAATTTGAATCAATATTGTATTTTTCTACTTACAGATGTTACTTAATTGACTTCTTAAAAATTTTGCCAATTTGTGTTCTTACCAATATAACATGGAACATTCATTTTATGATGTCATAAATCCTCAACAATCTTGGTATTAACTGAATTTTTTACTGAAAAGCCCATGATTTTGTGCATTATGAAGTTAAAATCAATGGTGAAATGATGATAAAAGTAAGACCTACACCACCTTCCTAGTTGCTGGGCATTCTACTTTAATGATTCAATTGTGTTTACTTACTAAGACAGAGAAGTAAGAATGCTGCTTAAATTTTAATTTGATAATTCACTATAGAATCTGCATGTTACCTGTGCAGTTTGTTAAATTCTTATAGCCTGATAGCACCAGCATGAATGACATAATCTGAGGAAACCATGTCCCCACCCAACAGAAGCTTCTTCCAAGGGGCTCCCTCAAGACCACCCTTTACACTTTCACAGTCATGTACCTATTTAATCAGCCCAAAATCTTAAATACTCTTTGTACAGAATCTCCAGACATAATGGAGGTACTAAAGAATCAAGTCATCCTAATGGGCTGAATGGGCCCATCTACAGAGGTTAAGAAGGCCTCTTGGGTCTTGAAATGTCACAGCTATGTCTTGTGTTGTCCTCCAGCTATTGTGTAAGATCTCTGGGTTCTAGGAAATCTGAAGGGTCCTGTAGTCACCAGAAGCTGGATTTCAAATCCTACCAGACTATATGAAAACTGTTAATGAAAATCTGACACTGGTTTAACTTAGCGAAGTTTACTTCAGTGAGAAAAAGTACTAGCATCAGGTAGTCGGAGGGTCCTCAAAGGATGGGTGACCCCTGGAGATACTTGAAGCACGTGCTGCTCAGATTTATCTTAGCTCTTCTTTTGTAGTATTAAATAAAGCAGGATTAAACAAGATACAAGTTATAGAGAAATTACCACAAGATTTGTCATTAACCACACTCTCCAGTAGCTGTCTAACACATAGCAGGTATATTAAGGTCAACTTTCTACATTCACTTAAAGTTACTCACATAAGCATGTTACAGTGAAACATATTTTCCTCTTTTCATCCTACTGTCCTTTGTTTACCCTGTGGTGTCAGACCTATTGCCAGCACAATGACTCTGTTTTGTTTTAAGCTAAATTTACAAAACTGCTAAGCAAAACATACACTTAATTTTTAGCTCATATTACTATGTTTTGATTTAACCTTAAAGGTCTACTCTATTACCTAAACAAACTCAGTTAAGACTAAGTTAGGTTATTTACTGCCAAACAATCAGTGTGAGTAATTAATTTTATCCTATAATTCTTTGTCATTGATTTATCCTCTACCTATTATGATACACATGTGAGACCTACCAGTGTAAACTACTCATAACCAATTAACATGTGATGAGGGCATTTGATCTCAAGATAATATTTTTCTAGTTCTTTGTGTATGCTGTTTCTTTGTTTTTTAGTCCTACATTTCCAGGGTGGCCCTTGATATCCAAACCTTTGAAGGAAGGACAAGTACTGGAATTTGTCCATTTACCATTAATAATAACTATTTGTTCACCATTTTCATTGTACAGTCCTGTATAGGGAAGAGGTGGCTCTGTGGAAGGGGGTCCTTATAATTATCTCCTTGTTTTCCTCTAGGTGGATACCACAAATGTTCCCCAATCTTGTAAGCTAAGTAAGGCAATCCTTGCACTGTGGGGCCAAAAGGTCTCCTGTTCTGTTTCTTAGTCTGTCTTACTGGAAAGCATTAACTGGGGCAGGTGTGGTGAGCATAGGAGCAATTCCCGTAACTGCAGTTTTCTGAAGAACTCCTCAAACTCTGTACTTTTACATTTATTATGTGTGATATTGGTGCATTTTTTAAAGCATTCCTCATCCTTGCCCAAGCTCCACAGACTCACTGAGGTTAAATTCTTGTCACAACAATCAGGGAATATGATTTGCAGTTGTTCAGTTATAAGTATGATCATTACAAGAAACCACCCAGCTCCTAGGAGAGATGACAGTGGCAGTTTCCTGGAATGGCAACCTTGCCAAACTCTCCCCAGGTTCTGACCCTATCAAACAGCATAGTGGAACCGGTCCCCTCCAGGCCTTGGGCTGGGATGGGCTAGGGCTCAGTTGCTGAGGAATAAGAATATTCTGATGGGTTATGTTGTTCCTTGCTTGTGCACCCAGCACGTGGCCATGTGGTACATGCCCACTCATCACTAACACAGAGGCTGGTCTGATCTCCCATTCTGCAATCCCCTCAGTTAGGAATGCATGTGAGGTGACCCCCAAAACCTCTATGATATTGCAGGAAGCTGTGAAATGATTGGATCTTGAGAGTTGACACCTAATCTGACTATCATAGTTTGATTGGACTGACTGGATGAATAACAACAGGCAGGTAGGAGGCTGGAGGAGGTGGGTCACTGGAGCCATGTCCTGGAAGGGTACACCTTCCCTACAGACACCTCCCGACATGCTCCCTGGGCTATCTGACTACCACGGACTGAGCATCCATTCCACATCACACCCTTTGACCCTGGCCCAGGGCATGGAACTGGTCCACCATGGACTGAACCTCTGAGCTGTGAACCAAACTAAACTTTTCCTTGCTTTGTTCTTGTTGGGTATTTTGGTGATAGCAATGGAAAAGCTGACACACACCTCTCTTCGGTCATCCCTTCCAATCTTGATATATTAAACAAAACTACAGTCCTGGGCAGTCACACCACCTCCTGCCAACATGACAAGGAAGCTGCCAGATGCCAGTGGAATTTATTGCACAATGACATTCCACTAAGGTGACTGTGATGCTCTCCTTTGTTATGCCAGTCACAAAAACACCCCGTGGCATAGCTTAGATAACTGCCTCCAGGTGCTTAACACTTGTGGGTGAGCATGGCGCACCCCAACATCTGGAGAAAAGACTGGAAAACACACTTCTGAAGGGGCATCTCCAGGAAGCAAGCAGGAAAATTTTCAAATTTGTTTCAGCTGCAGCCTTTTCTTATTTCACTGCTGAGCTTGTCTTAACCAGGAAGAAAACTACCATCAAAAATATCTTTCTAAAGAGAGAAAAAAGCAACTCTGCTTCCACAGCAGAATGGTTGCTTGATGTCCAGTGTATTGGCCAACCAGGTCCCTGGAGCTCCCCAGGGAGCTCAGAGTCTCTCTTCATGCTAATCTACACTGTATTCAGAAATTTATCAGCATTAGCCTGTAAGTGTCCCCAGTTCATGGCTCCAGCAGCTTGTGCAGGAAGCTGCTCCTGGCTGGGCATCTGCATTGCTCTATTGTGTTACCCACAGGCCACAGTTGGGCAGCAACTCTGTGCCTTTAAAGAAAATGCTCAGGAAATGCCAGCAGAAGCAAATGACAGACATGCCCATGGCTTCACTGTGCTCCGTGATTTATCATGTAACAAGACCCGAATGAAGACCAGACAAGCTTGGTGGACATGCTCCTCACCTGCACAGAGCCAACTGGGCCCATGGAGTTGCTCCAGGGCTGGTGAGCACGATTTCTATTTTTCTCTTTTTCTTCTTTGTTTCTGCTATATTTCAACAGGTAACTCAGAAGTAGTGGGAAAATAGATATCCACACTGGTGAGTGATCACGTGGCTCCTGCTAACTACACTCACAAAGCCACCATCTGCCTTACTCTGATGCAACCTCATTTATAGTTAGAATCTAAATCTGGGTGGAGTTTGGAGCTCTGAAAAGAGTGGACATCAGTGGGTCCATGAAAAGGAGCCCCAGTCACCATGGGGAATGGGGAGGAAGAGGTCAGAGCTTTGGGGGAAGCAGCTGCTGAATGGTGATACTGCGGTCCTCCCTCCGGGCCACGCCCCTCGCTTGCAGCCTGGCTGGGGCCACACCCCTCACTCTCTGCCCACCTGCACCCTCCAGGCCCCACCCACGCTTTGGGTCTGTTTGTCTACCCATTGCAGGTGTGGCCTGGGACTTGGACCCACCTGATTCGGGTGCACGTGTGGTGAAGTAGACAGCACATACAACACTACCCAGGTGCAGCCCCATAACAATTCTTGCTTTGAGAAAGGGAATTTCACAGTTTCTCTCAAGACTTCTTGCGGGGGCATCTGGAATTCCATCCAGTGCTTGACAAAGATCCTCTGGAGGATGATTGCAAAGGCTCATCCTGAAAGGAATTGCCGGATGTTTTGCTCCAAAGCATGGTGTTTTCTCTGCTGTGTTTCTCTGATAATATATTACTCATTTCAGTCTGAACGGATTGCTTAAGGGGATGAAGGGAATACAACAAAAATTCCAGAAAATATTACCTACAATCTGAGAAACAATGGGTCTTTACCACTAACAAAATTAAAAATAATTTTGCAACCGTGCAATGAGTCCCTGAAAGCCTCTGGAGAAAATAGTTGTAAATCTGCCTTTGTCTCCAATAGGTTGGTTAAATTTTAACAATGGTTTTGTTCATGTGTGGTGGTGAGGTATAAGAATAAGGTTTCATAACATTCCTTCCTTCCTACTAAAAATATGTCACCCCTATAATAAACGTTGGTACACAATTACAGTTGGGACCGCTGCCCTCCTGTACCCCTTAACTCAGCAATTCAGATATTAACCAGATGGACCTAGTAGAGATAGTCACATGAGATTACTTGTCTATTGTTTTAACCACGAGAATATTAAGAATAGTTTTAGGTCACATAGAGTTTAGATATTAAGGACGTAAATATTGTATTAGTTCACCGAGGTAGTTAGATATTCTTAAAACAATTGTGAATAGGTAAGGATAATCTGTAAGGTTACTGTTTTCTCATAATTTTCTGTTCCTTGTTAAAAACAGTTTCTGCCTGTGCTTTGAAAACTTCTTTAATATTAACCACAAGATTGTCATTATAGCCTGAAGAAAAATGTATATAAACCCAGCCTTCCCCAGAATAAAGTGGGATTGATTGCACCAGAACTAGAGTCTGTGTCTTTCATTCTCCATCCATTGCCGACGCTGTCTCCCCGCGCCCCGTTTACCGGTGTGGAACCCATGGACTCCTGCTAGGGCTGGACCCCGGCAACTTCTGGCTGTGTAAATGAAGGCTGGGTTGAGACTGCGAACTTACACAGAAAAGGGATTTCAAGGAGACAGGAACTGTTAGGAACTGTGTTGTAGGTGGTTAGGAGGTAAGTTCAATTCACCGGAGTTGGGACAGAGAAGAGCTGAAGGAAGGAATGTGCTGAGGGAGGTGTGGCTTGAGCGCATCCTGAAAGGGGGACCAAAAGAAAGGGGCCCGGATTTTGAGTGTCACAGAGCTGTGCATCCATTTGTATGAGGGAGAGAGAAATGGACATCAGGCATTTCATCCAAGATAATTTAATATGGGGTCTTGGTTCCAGATTAGCCGGGATCGTGAACTGTTGAAAAGGGCTCCCAACCATTCTTCATGGTCATTTCCAGGCTCCTCTCCACTACTCAACAAGCCCGGGTTTCTCTGCTGAGTTGGAAGATCCATGTGGAGACTGCTGGACACTGTAGAAAGGAAATGAAGGACTGGAAGTGGTTGGGACACGTGGAGTTCACATAGCAGAGATCCTGCTGCCAAGCAATACTCACAACCCAGTCAAGCTAGCAAACCTCACTCCACTCCCCAACTAGACCCAGTAGAGCCTCAAATAAAATTCACCACGTAGAATAGAGAAGAAAACAACAACAACAAGGATCTGAGCACAACCAGAGGAAGCTGATGCTAATTCCTGGGCATCTACTCATGTAACAAAGACAGAAGTGCCTAGAGCAAAAAAATCACTTCA